>NC_068363.1:60549410-60719410 GCF_020536995.1 Dreissena polymorpha
TTTTTGCAAAAATAATGTAGTTATGCTACAGATTTTTTGTGCATTTAAATTACAAATAGTTTGATAGTTGTTTTGATATGATACATTTTCAAATGTCTTGTGTGTGTTTACTTCTATATTTGCACACATTTATAACTATAAGAAAGATCAAGTGATGTTTTGTTCTGTAAAAGAAGATCAATATTGAATTTCTAGTAGCTGTACATATTCTCATACTCATTTACTTTTGTATAACTGACTTTGATATATGATAACAATTCAACCTATTTTATTTAATTGTGCAAAAACTATTTTACAAAAACACAATCTCATTAACAAATAAAGTTGTTTTCAGTATCTAAAAGTGTTCTTGCTAAACAGATTGTAAACAGTCATCCCCTATAAGATGCTATGATGCTTATCTCATGATCTCAAATTTGGACAACAATTTGTTGAAAAATGTACTTCCATTTTCTTTTGCTGATGCTCATTATTAAATTGTGCCTCATATTACTTTTATCCAAAATAATAAATTTGTCGCCACGGGTAACAAATGTCTATTTTAAAAAAATTAAACACACACACACAAAACTACTGATAGCGCATATATGTATATATCTGCCGAAACAGCAAACCTTTTCTTTTCACAAAACAACGTTAACAACCCTTGTTTCCTGGATACGACGGTTGAGTTCAAAAATGGTTTTGATCCATCTAGTAACATGATCGCCAAGGGGGGGGGTCATTTTCCTTATACACGTATTTATATACTGAAAAAGCCTGTGAACACTCTTAAAAGTCACATTTTTTGGACAATCATCATGAAACTTGGTCAAAACATTGGTTTTATTGATATGTTGGATGAGTTTGAAAATGGTCGTGATCAGTGGAAAAACATTGCCATCCGGGGGATGGGGCAGTTTTCTCTATATGATTGTAAGAAGCATTTTCCTTATACAGTACAGCCAACGCGGCACAAACATAATCCGCGGCTACGCCACGGCCAGATTATTAGTACGCGGCGGCCGAATCGTGTGTTCACGCGGCGTATCGCCGTGGCACTCGGCATCGATCCGCGCAACGGCGCCGAGTCTGTATTAACTTCGCGTACTTTTGCAGAGTAAATCCGCCGCATACATACGCGGAGGATCAAGTGAAAAGATATCCACCTACATGTCCATACATGTATGTGTAGCGTAGAATTAATTACGCGCAACTGTTAATGTTTCGTGCGATTATCATTATTAAATTTGTAATCCGAAACACACTTCCGAATTTAAATGCTAACGCGACCTTTGGCAAATTCTAATGTCAAATAAACAGTGCTAAAATATCCTTTGTTTCATAAAAAGCGCGCGAAAGTTCTGCAGACATGTAGAACGTCGTTTGGAAAGTTTGGGTGTATTTTGTGTTGTATAAATACATGAACATCACGTCAGGCGTAAATCGCGTGTTCAGTGGGAAAAAAACGCCCCGATTAGACGTTATTTCATCAGCTCTATAAATAGTAACAAATGCCAAAATGTGTTTGATACTTAAGGAAATATCGAGAATGTTTGTGTAAAGTAAATATTTACCAGCATTTGCTTTAAAACTGGAATATACGGGATTATCGGGTAATTAGTAGCGATATTAACTGTATAATATGAACAAAATGAAAGGTGTTTATATACGCATATTCAAACAATAGTTATAATAAGCTGATAAGTAACAAAACAACAAATACGTCGTCACCGTCTAGATTATTGATGTGGCTTCAAACTGCTAATTTTCTCAGCTTAAATATAATAGCAAAATCAACATGCAATTAATTTATAAATCCACCATATGCAGGAGCCTTGACCACTTGTATATGCGAAAACATAATTATGTGACCTTGTTTATGTGTGAAATACATACACTACGGGCGGGAAACAAACTTAATTGGCTAGACACATTAACTATGCTTACATGTATATGCTAATACAATCCGCGCACAATAAATTTATTATGATTTAAACTATTATTATAATTGTTCTTTCAAAATTTGTTAACTACATGTACATAATAATTTTAAAAAGATTTTTTATTTCATGATGCCCATCGACTCGGCATCATTTTGCGGATCGCGGCATGCCTCGGCGGACAGATGCGAAGTTTCGCTGCGAAATGCGACTTGGCGCCGCATACTGACGCGGCTTCAACGACTGACGCGGCATCGACTCGTTTCGCCTTGCCGCCGCGGATCGCGAAATACGATTGTTCTGCTTTGGCTGTACTGTATATGTATTTTAAAAAAATCTGGGTATTAAAAGCATGGCCGCCAGGGTGGGTGGGGTAATTTTCTATATAGGCATATTGTGAATACTTTGGAACACCTTATTTTTAAAGTCAGTCTTGTCATACTAATAACTTAAAATATTTGCTGAAGAGTTTTAATCTTTGTTTCTTTCCATCTAAGTCTCTCAGGTGAGCGACCTAGAGCCCTTTGGTGCCTCTTGTCTTTTAATATTCTCATTCTTTGAAATCAAAAGAAAGGGGTAAACAATACATCAGTAGTTTCAGCCAGATGGCAGATTTGTGTTTATTATTTGCGAGACATTAGTTGTTGTCGATTTTGTGGGTTGACCCTAAATTATTATGACTCATTTAATTTACAGAAACACATTTTTTGTTAGGTAGTTAAAATATATATAAAAAAAATGCATTTTTGTAACTTGGCCAGTGAAAGCAATAGATAAAAAAAATTGAAATAGCCTGATTGATAATGTTTAATTTAACCGGTGATCAAAAACAATGTTTAATTTTACCAGAATTAACCAGCAAGCTGCTAGTGGTTTCACACAACTTATCACTTTTTAGCTCACCTGAGCACAACATGCTCATGGTGAGCTTTTGTAATCCCTTTTTGTCCGTCGTGCGACGTCCGTCGTCAACATTTTGCCTTGTGAACACTCTAGAGGCCACATTTATTGTCTAATCTTCATGAAATTTGGTCAGAGCATTTGTCCCATTGATACCTCGACTGAGTTCGAAACTGGGTCATGCTGGGTCAAAAACTAGGTCACTAGGTAAAAAAAAAGAAAAACCTTGTGAACACTGTAGTAGTCACATTTGATGCCAAATCTTCATGTAACTTTGTCAAAATGTTTTTCTAAATGATATGTTGGTTGAGTTCAAAAATGGTTCCAGTCCGTTGAAAAACATGGCAGCCAGGGGGCGGTGCAGTATTCCTTATATGGCGATAGAGAAACCTTGTGAACACTCTAGAAGTCACAATTTTTGCCCAATCATCATGAAACTGGTCCAGATCGGTGAAAAAACATGGCCACCAGGGACGGGGCAGTTTTCCTTATATGGCTATAGTAAAACCTTGTGAACACTCTAGAAGCCACATTTATTGTCCAATCTTCATAAAATTTGGTCAGAAGATTGGTCTCAATGACATCTTGGATCAGTTCGAAAATGGTTACGTTTGCTTGAAAAACATGGCTGGCGGGGCATTTTTCCTTATATGGCTATAGTTAAATCTTGTTAACACTCTAGAGGCCACATTTATTTTCCGATCTTCATGAAACTTGGTCAGAAGATTCACCCCAATAAGATCTTTGACAAGTTCAAAAATGATGCCGGTTGGTTGAAAAACATGGCTGTCAGGGGGCGGGGCATTTTCCTTAAATGGCTATAGCAGGGGTCTAGCTAGGTTCAAAATTTAGGGAGAAGTCACTTCTCCCAAAGGCCAAAATAGGGAGAAGTGGCAACTTTTCGGGGAGAAATGGTACTTTTGCATCCAGGGGTCAAGCTTAGCTAAAAATTTCGGGAGATGTCACTTCTGTACAGTTGCGTCATAGGTCTTCATTTTACATGTATTTTGCGGCAAATTAAAGGAGAAGTATTTCCGTTCAGCTTTCAATCAACTCTTTACTTGTCTTATACCCCTTATTAAACCGTGCGAATTATCATTAATCAGAAACAACTCTTATTTCACACTTTGGGGGACAACATTTACAAATACAAACACACACTCACTTAAGTGTTCATTTTTGTTATTGATGTATTTAACTGAGTTTAAGTAATATATTTAACACTTAACATGCTATTTATGTGATGACTGATAAGCTATTTCAATAATAGAGGCTGAAATGGGTGATGGAATTCAAAAGGCTGCATTTCATTTATAATAAGAGATGTCAAGTGTATGAAACCTACATTTTTCTTATTTGTAATTGATTGTAAATTATTCTGGTACTTTTTATTATTTTTTTCCTGTACAGGTGTATCAAATAAAACTTCAATTTTAACTAAACCAGTAATATTCATAATCTTCTTACTTCCTTGTAAATTTTAAGAAAATCAAGATTTAATCGAATTTATATTGTGCTACAATTTTTTAAAATAAAAATTCATTTAAAGTCTCATTATAATACAGCACAGATTCCAAATCTTACCCGTAATGCCCTATATTTATTGCCAGTGTGCTAGGTTAACTCTTCCCATTTGATCATTCCTTTGTATTGTTTTAATGGGCCATTTAACTTTGCTGAAGTATAGTTATTGGTAGCCAGCACAAGGCAATTAATCAAGGCTTCACCTATGAACAATTTTAAGAACTCTAATAGCTCCGGACTGTGCATTTGAATGTTCAACTTTGCATGACCTGTAAATGGGGCAACTTCTGGCTGAGAATTCTCCTGTGTCCAATTCTCCACATCAAATTGATTTTAATGGTCAATGTGTGGCACAAACAAATAATTAAAAGGTGGAGAAGTTATGTCGCCTTCATGAAATTAATTAGCGACATAAATATTCCCTTGGCGAGCAAATCGCCCACTTCGCCCACTAGCGAGACCCCTGGCTATAGTAAAACCATGTTAACTCTAGAGGCCACATTTATTTTCCGATCTTCATGAAACTTGGTCAGAAGATTTGTCCCAATGATATTTTGGACAAGTTGGAAAGTGGTTCCAGTTGCTTGAAAAACATGACCACCAGTGGGCGGGGCATTTTTCCTTTTATAGACTTATGAATCTTCATGAAACTGACTCAGTATATTTGTTTAAATGATATCTTGGATGTGTATGAAAATGGTTCTTGTCTGTTGAAAAACGTGGCTGCCAGGGTGTTCACTAGTCATGAAAGTTGGTAAGAACATATTGTTCTAATGACATCTTGGGCTGCACAGAACAGGTCAGTTCCTTTAAATCTCAGGTGAGCGACTTTGGGCCTTTCAGGCCCTCTTGTTGGTGTTCTCTTACTGATATGTTATTTAAGAACACAACTTTGACGCAACTTTCCTTTATGTTTGTATCCCCTGCCAAAGGGGGAGGGTTATAGAATATGCGTTGTCGATCAGTCTGTTAGTCCGTCAGTCTGTCACAAACTTTTTAGGGCTATATTCTCAAAAACAATATAAGGTATCAACATGAGACTTCATAGGTGTATAGATATCAATGAGGAGAAGTGCCATACACAAGAACCATGACCCTACACTTATTTAATAAGAGTTATTGCCCTTTGTTTTTTATCCCCCAGATCCAATGATTGGGGGTATATTGTTTTTGGCCTGTCTGTCAGTGTGTCTGTCACAAAACTTTAACCTTGGCCATAACTTTTGCAATATTGAAGATAGTAACTTGATATTTGGCATGCATGTGTATCTCATGGAGCTTCACATTTTGAGCGGTGAAAGGTCAAGTTCATCCTTCAAGGTCAAAGGTAAACAAAATCAAAGCGGCGCATTAGGGGGCATTGTGTTTCTGACAAACACATCTCTTGTTTGTTTGTTTTTCAGGGCTTTATCTCAGATACCATGCAAGATTTCAACCTGATACTTCATGGGCGTATTGATATTATTGAAAAAATGCCATGCTTAAGAACCATGACCCTTTACTGTCTTAAATAAAAGTAAATGCCGCACAACATTTCAACATGAAACTTCGTGGGCGTGTTACAATCAATGGGAAGAATCGCAATTTATATAAACAATTACCCTACACTTAATTATTACCTATAAATTTCCCTTGTCTTAATGATTATACTGTTTATCAAGGGATTTGCAGGGATCCATTAACAAAGTTTATTTTGCGGGGGATATCAATCAACAAATTTGCTTGTTTTGTTTGTTTTCGGGTGGCAATAGGTAATTTTTGTTATTTTTTTCCATTTGTATACCGCCCTTTAACAATATAATAAAAAAGGGGGACAAATTGCTGCACATGGATAGAAACATAGGATTTAAGAAGTGTGTCAAATAAAGAAGGCTTAAAGTAGGCCTTTAACCCATTTATGCCTAGCGTCCAGAAAAAAGGCCTTGGCAAACAGCGTAGACCCAGATGAGACGCCGCATGATGCGGCGTCTCATCAGGGTCTGGGCTGTTTGCTTAATGGAATTCCTGTAAGATATTCTAAATATAGAAATAGATATAGTAGACATCCCTCAATTTGGAAATAAATTGAGCCAATTTAGAAGGATGAAAGAGAGTCCACTAGGCATAAATGGGTTTAATATCTTTTAGGAGCTGAATGCTATTGGTTTCAGAGCCTGGCAGGTCACACAACAGCGGTGGACAGTGTGAGGTTCGGACACAATGAGGAGATGGTAGTGGCTGGGTCAGTGTCCGGCGCTCTCAAAATATGGAACCTCGAGGAGGCCAAAAGTAATGAACACTGTACACTACAAACATAGACACATGCAGAAAATATGTGTGTATTCATAAGTAATAATTGCCTGAAATTGATCAAAATTGAAAGCGTTACAAGCAAATAAAACAAAAAATGTTCTTTAAATATTCTTCTTATTAGTTAGATTTTTAGTCTTGGAATAAAGCATCAGCATATATTTTATAACATATTTGTTTTCAGTATTACGGACACTCACAGGGCACAAATCCAGTGTACGCAGTCTAGATTTTCATCCCTATGGAGACTATGCAGCATCAGGGTCTACGGACAGCACTATAAAGGTACAATGTTATATCTTACAGGCCATTCTAACATATCTTCTCTCAAAGCCCTCTTCTTTAGTCAAATAATTAGTACTGTTTGCCATATGAGAATGAGAATTGCATAGCCTTTATCAATCCTGCAAAAGTATTTAAATAAGAAATTATGATAATTTAAAATTTAAAAAAATAAAATAAACTGCACCCATATTTGTTGAGCTCAGATGATGACATTTGTGGTATGGGCTGATAAAACATACAAAATTTATTTTTAATTACAGCTCTGGGAAATTTTCATAAAGGGTGTATATACAAGTTCAAGTTGTATTCTTTTCTTTTTACAGCTATGGGATATTCGCCGGAAAGGTTGTATATACACGTACAAGGGTCACAGCAACCCAGTGAATACTTTGAGGTTTAGTCCAGACGGTAAATGGATAGCTACAGGGGGCGAGGACAGTCTCATAAAGGTGGGCAAGTCATGTCGCGTTCTGAGAAAACTGGGCATAATGCATGTGCGTAAAGTGTCATCCCAGATAAGCCTGTGCAGTCCACACAGGCTATTCAGGGACAATACTTTCCGCTTTTAAGGTATTCTTAGTTTCAAGGAAGTCCCTCCTTACAGAAAATCAATTTTAGGCGGATAGTGTCGTCCCTGATTAGCCTGTGCAGACTGCACAAGCTAATCTGGGATGACACTTTACGCACATGCATTAAGCCCAGTTTTCTCAGAACAAGGCTCATATAATGTTAAATAGAACCTTATTACTTTTATTAGTCTCCTACAAGTTTCACCGAAGTGAACTATGCGTTAAGTCAAAAAGTATTTTAGCTAGGTTGATGATTCTTGATATGTGTATAGAAGCCCATGATGGGGAATGTGCGTGTTATTTCAGGGTTTTGTTTGTTAAACTTGTGGTTGCTATGTTTACAGGAATTATTGAATACTAACATGTTGATAATGCCATACTAAAACACTAGAAATGGCGCGGCTGCGGCCGACGCGTATCCCCACGATGCAGCTTTTGACACAGGGGTCAGATCAAAATTCCAAATAGTGCACTGCCGCACATATGCCCGTAGCTACCATGCGTTCAAGTTTCAAGGTTCTAGTGCTAATAGTGTAGGAGAAGATAGTGGCCCAGACGGACGGATGGACAGACGGCGGAAATCACCACATAATCCCCTTGCTCCAATTCGAAGCGTGGGGATAATAACTTGAGCTGGTCTGATGACCTTTTTGGAAATTGTGTTCTTACTCTGATAGGGGCCTGGTGTTTGGACAGTGACAAAGCTCTTGGTTTCATTTGTAAATTAATGCTCTCCGTGGGTTTCACTTTCTGTACTTGCTTATATGTTTTACATACAGGATTGTGTGCATGTATGTTAAATCTAAACAAATATTAAGTCTCTGTGTTGATCATCGTTGATTTCCATCACACAATTTAGTGATCAGTATTGTTTTTAACCATTTCATCTTTTTTTTACTCCATTCAGATCTGGGATCTCACAGCCGGCAAGTTGCTGACAGACATGCGTCTTCACACAGCTGGGGTTAACGTTATAGAATTTCATCCTAATGAAATGCTGCTGGCTTCTGGAAGTTCAGACAAGTGAGTTAGGGGATGGAATACAGGCATTATCTGAATCGCTTTTTCATGATTAATCATTTCTGATTCATTTCATTAACCAGGTTTTCCGAAGGAAAAAACTGGTTATTAGATTGGCGAATGCGGGCGGGCTGGCTGGCTGGCTGGCGGGCTGGCGGGCGGGCGGAACAAGCTTGTCCGGGCCATAACTATGTCGTTCATTGTCAGATTTTAAAATCATTTGGCACATTTGTTCACCATCATTGGACGGTGTGTCGCGCGAAATAATTACGTCGATATCTTCAAGGTCAAGGTCACACTTTGAGTTCAAAGGTCAAAAATGGCCATAAATGAGCTTGTCCTGGCCATAACTATGTCATTCATTGTGAGATTTTAAAATCATTTGGCACATTTGTTCACCATCATGGGACGGTGTGTCACACGAAAGAATCACGTCAATATCTCAAATGTCAAGGTCGCCACGACTAAAAATAGAATTTTTTTTAAAACAAACTTACAAAGGGGGTTAATTTTGTTTGTTCATTTCAAAAGTTCAGTTTGAGTTTTCTCCCTTTATCAGATTTTTTTTTCACAATGAAAACCTGGTTTTGTGACAATTTTGTCCCTTGTTTGTGTATAATTTGTTGGTCAGAAATATTCTTGTGCTTTTATCAGATATTTGATATAAATACTGAAAGAAGACAGCTGCTAACACGCTGTCTGCAAAATTACATTTTATTTCAAGAAAATACAAAATAACGAATTAAAGATCTGTTAACCAAGTGAATTAAATAATTATTACAAAACTCTTGGCAATTGGCTAACATTTTCCAACCCATTGGATTGGGTACTTTTTCACAACGATTGTTCTGTTCAAATGGATTTTATGAATATAATAAATGCTGCATTATTCTGCAGGCACATTTGAATACTGCATAAATGTAAATTATGTATATCCATCAATATTATTATGCCTGTGGGTCCATCAATGTGTGCTTACAAGGTGTACCCAAAGTGACATGTTTGGTACATGTATAACAGCAGCAATGCCCCCTACAAAGATTTGATACTTGCATGGATGTTGTCTTGACCACTGTCAACACACCTCCATCATCCTGTCCTCGTTTTGACCTCGTTTTGTCTTGACATCAATACTGCTTGCTACAAGGCTTTGATTCTAGCATAGATCTTATCTATGAACAATTAATTGACTTAATGCATATTTATATTGAAATTGACCTTCTTTGGACTGAAACTAATAAAAAATTCTTGGTAATCCCAAACTGACCATTGCCTTACGTCAATACCACTAAAAAGGTTTGATACTTTCATTCAAAACTCGACACATTTTCATAATCTTACCGTATTTGTGACTGAGTTTATTCGAATGGGCAAATGAATCAATACTTACAAGGCTTGCGATAACAACATTATTATAACTGAAAGCAGCATCTTTTTATGCCCCTGGTAGGGTGGCATATAGCAGTTGAACTGTCAGTCTGTCTGTGACTGTCAGTCCATCTGTGACTGTCCGTCTGTGCGTCCGTCCGAAAACTTTAACATTGGCCATAACTTTGGCAATATTGAGGATAGCAACTTGATATTTTGCATGCATGTGTATCTCATGGAGTTTTTGAATGGTGATAGGTCAAGGTCATCCTTCAAGGTCAAAGGTCAAAAAACAAAAGCCAAGGGAAGTAACAAGCTTTAAAGGGAGATAATTTCTATTTTATATCATTTGGCAGGTACAGATCATTTTCACAAGGGAAGTAATATTTTGTAAAGGGATATTATAAATAAATAAAAAATTCAAAGCGGCGCAGTAGGAGGCATTGTGTTTCTGACAAACCCATCTCTTGTTTCGATTAATTTTAACAAAATCCTCATAGTATAAACCATCCTTATGTACACAATTTATTTCTGCAGCAAAGTTGTTATTTCTCTATTTATACTTGTGATAAATGACTTATCAGAATTTATGTTTGTCCAGTCATTAATGTATCAATGATTTGTCCTTCAGGACAGTGAAGTTCTGGGACCTAGAGACATTTCAGCTGATCTGCAGTACAGACCAGGATGCCAGTCCAGTCAGGTAGTACAATACATGTAGAATGCTTATCGGCAGTACAGAACAGAATGCCAGTCAAATCAGGGACATTAGAGTCACATTCTGGGAAAACTGGGCTTCATGCTAGTGCCGTAAAGTGTCATCCCAGATTAACCTTTGCAGTCCCCACAGGCTTATCAGGGACAACATTTTTCACCCACGCTGGATTTTATTTATGCCCCCCTTCGAAGAGGGGTATATTGTTTTGCACATGTTGGTCGGTCCGTCCACCAGATGGTGTACGGATGATAACTCAAGAACGCTTAGGCCTAGGATCATGAAACTTCATAGGTACATTGATCATGACTGGCAGATGACCCCTATTGATTTTCAGGTCACTAGGTCAAAGGTCAAGGTCACAGTGACTTGAAAAGTAAAATGGTTTCCGGATGATAACTCAAGAATGCTTATGCCTAGGATCATGAAACTTCATAGGAACATTGATCATGACTGGCAGATGACCCCTATTGATTTTCAGGTCACTAGGTCAAAGGTCAAGGTCATAGTGGCTCGAAACAGTAAAATGGTTTCTTGATGATAACTCAAGAATGCTTACGACTAGGATCATGAAACTTCATAGGTACATTGATCATGACTGGCAGATGACCCCTATTGATTTTAAGGTCACTAGGTCACGGTCACAGTGACATGAAATAGTAAAATGGTTTCCGGATGATAACTCAAGAATGCTTACGCCTAGGATAATGAAACTTCATAGGTTCATTGATCATGACTGGTAGATGACCCCTAATGATTTTCAGGTCACTAGGTCAAATGTCAAGGTAACAGTGACATGAAACTGTAAAATGGTTTCCTGATGATAACTCAAGAATAATTTGGCCTAGGATCATGAAACTTCATAGGTACATTGATCATGACTGGCAGATGACCCCTATTGATTTTCAGGTCACTAGGTCAAAGGCCAAGGTCACAGTGACAAAAAACGTATTCACACAATGGCTGCCAATACAAAAACAGCCCTTGTTTAGATTTGATTGAATGGAATATTTCATAAAAAAAAGACATTTACTTACCTGATTTTCCGGTGCATACTAAGACCAAATCAACAAAAAATATTTGTTGTAGAAGGGTTTTAATTCCCATGAATGGTGGTGATTTTCTGTTCACTAAAAACTCTATATTTTAAAATGCATCTCAAAATGGAAATGTTAAAAAGACTTGTGACTGTATCTTGTCACGCCATTTCAGGAGCATATGTTTTGACTCGGAGGGGGCATGCTTGTACAGTGGAGTGAGGGACTATCTCAAGGTGTACGGCTGGGAACCAACTCATTGCTTTGACTCAGTCCCCATAGCCTGGGGTGAGGTGGCCGACATGAGCATCGCAAAAAATCAACTAGTAAGTGATACAATGACGGTTGAAATAAAGTTGACTTGGATTTGTTGTTGATGTTACTTTCCATGCATAATGATTGGTGTATCTTTTCATACATAAGAATTCTACTGCGATAATGTTGAGCATAGTATATACCTTCATGTAAAGTTTCATGTTAAGTTGTAGATTCTGAAAGTAGTATCCTCATGGTCCATGATCAAAATGCACACTTAAGAGAAACATTCATGCATGAAACCTACTTCAAATACTTAATAACTCCAGAAATTATACCTCATTAAACATTGACTCAAGTAAAAACAAACTGTTTATTGAGAAAAAAAACACCAAATAGACTAATTCCAATATTATGAATAGGATTGAAAACACCTGTTTATGTACCCATTGCTTGCTGTATTTAGATTGGTGCATCATTTAGCAAGACAAATGTGTCAACATTCGTAATAGATCTGAGCAGAATCCAGCCCCATGGCGGGGTACCACATCAAGAGGGGGGTCCCCCTCTCTCAAGGTAGGATCACTTCACTTGCTGGTATGTGGAAACTGACTGAACAAGATGGTCTTGATAACTATGGCATTCACACAAATATCTTGTATAATGCATCTATGTGATACTAGTATGAATGGCTTAATAAACTGTCGATCCAAGCTCAGTACATAATTGCAAGAACTTAGTGATATTTTGTGAGCAACGCTTCTACGTGTTTTCTACAATTTTTAGACTTAAAAATAGAAGAATAGACACCAAAAAAAGATATTTTGAAAACAGAATAGACAGTGACTAATGAAAAATGCTTATGTTTTGTTGTGTAGACTTGCCTGTTTATGCATTGTCTTAGATGTTTAATACAATACTTACTAAAGACTTTTGTTGATAATTTTGTTTTAATTGTTTTATTTTCAGAATAAAAATACTTAATGAATGAGATGGTCTTCCAAAAGAATTATTGTTTAGATTGCTTTTAATTGTTTCCATTACATTATGATGGCCTCATTGTTCTCATATAAGAGTCCCTAGTGTTTTATCTCTGTTTACAGCAGTCATGGCCGGCGCAGTTTCCTTACAGAGAGACCTCCCACACAGTCTTCTAGACAGGCCAGGTACACACACGTACTTACTCTTTAAGTCTTTATCGAAAATTCTGGCCAATGAAATCAGTTGCTTTTTTAGCTCACCTGATTGCTCAGTGTGCGCCAATTGTCCTCCCAGACAAGTCTGTGCAGTATGCACAGGCTTATCTGGGACAACACTTTTTGCCTCAACTGGATTTCTGTTTTGAAGAGACATCCTTTAAAAGAAAAATTCAATGAAATCAGAAAGTGTGGTCCCTGATCTGGTATGACGCTTTTTGCACATGCATTAAGCCTGGTTGTTTTACCTGTCTGTTTCCGTGGTTACCAGTGTCCCCAAGGAAGATGAGACAGAGCCAGTCAGTCTGAGTCCCGACCAGGAAGACCGAGAATCTGTGGCTGACATCCACAATCCGGATGACTTCCGTGAGATATTCCAGCCTAAACATAGAATAGGTGGGTGCTTGCCATGTACGCTTAGTGGGCCTGTTTCACTGCACAGGCTGTCAAACAATTTCTGTTAAAATATGTTCTGGAAATAACTTATATCTTTATGCTGGAATGGCGTGGAATACATTATGCATTGCACTTGTCTTTTTGTCTGTCCCACAGTGTGTGTTTTGAAGTTTGCCTTGAACTACTGGGAGCATCCCTCTTAAACTTTCACAGTTGAATGACCATAATGTGTAGAAATCATAAACATTCAAATGTGAGCTGGGATGAATTTTGGTAGAATTATGGCCCATGTCTGTTTTAGTAGAATGTATAGTCCTCTAAAGCTTTGTGTTTTCTACTCTATGAACTATTGCGAGGATGTCACTCAAAATTTCACATTTGAATGACTTTTATATTTACATGATTGTAAAGAAAGGAATTGAGGCTGCTGCCAGTTTTAGTAATATTATGACCTTTTGTCTGCTTTTCCACTAAAGAATATATAGTCCCATGAAGCTAATGTAATGTTTCTTGGATTGCTAGGTGGATCTCACTTAAACTTTCATAGTTAAATAAAAATTATGGTGTAGATGATTGTAAAGAAAGGAATTTAGGCTGCGACGGTTGTATGGCCCTTTGTCTGGTTTTCCACTATAAAGTATGAAGTCCCTAAATATTGGTGGTTTTTATGCCCCCGGATCGAAAGATCGGTGTGTGTGTGTGTGTGTGTGCGTGCGTGCGTGCGTGAAAACTTTAACCTTCGTCATAACTTTTGCAATATTGAACATAGCAACTTGATATTTGGCATGCATGTGTATCTCATGGAGCTGCACATTTTTAGTGGTGTAAGGTCAAGGTCATCCTTCAAGGTCAAAGGTCAAATATATGTGTCCCAAAACTTTAACCTTCTTCATAACTTTTGCAATATTGAATGTAGCAACTTGATATTTGGCATGCATGTGTATCTCATGGAGCTGCACATTTTTAGTGGTGAAAGGTCAAGGTCAACTTCATCCTTCAAGGTCAAAGGTCAATAAAAAAATCAAAACTTTAACCAAAACTTTAACCTTCTTCATAACTTTTTCAATATTGAATGTAGCAACTTGATATTTGGCATGCATGTGTATCTCATGGAGCTGCACATTTTGAGTGGTGAAAGGTCAAGGTCAAAGCAAATATATATGTCCCAAAACTTTAACCTTCTTCATAACTTTTGCAATATTGAACGTAGCAACTTGATATTTGGCATGCATGTGTATCTCATAGAGCTGCACAGTTTGAGTGGTGAAAGGTCAAGTTCAACGTCATCCTTCAAGGTCAAAGGTCAATAAAAAAAATCAAAACTTTAACCAAAACTTTTACCTTCTTCATAACTTTTGCAATATTGAAGATAGCAACTTGATATTTGGCATGCCTGTGTATCCCATGGAGCTGCACATTTTGAGTGGTGAAAGGTCAAGGTCATCCTTAAAGGTCAAAGGTTAAAAAAAATCAAAGCGGCGCATTAGGGGGCATTGTGTTTCTTACAAACACATCTCTTGTTCTCCACTTGTATTATGCTTAAATTTTCAGTAAATGACACAGGGGCACAGGCTAATCAGGTACAACACTTACTTTTTATAATGGATTTTTGGTTGTATGAGACTTTCTTCAAAAGAAAAATTTTATAAAACTGTAAAGTATAGTCCATGATTAGCCTGTGCGGACTTCACAACTAATCTGGGCTGACAATTAATGCACATGCACAAAGCCTAGTATACCAGAGCGAGGCTTGTATATAAATGTGTTGACTTGTTTGACAGCCTGTACTGCAGCACTTTGTTAAAAAATTAATAAAGTCTTGCTTGGATTTTTCCATGTTTTTAAAAACGATTTTGTTTAGTGCTTAATGGAATGTCATTTTTAAGCCATGCTTACGTTTATATATATATATTCCTGTCTGAATTTATATCCTACTAGTTAACTCAGTGGTTTTTTTTTCACCATTTTGAGAAGGAGTCAGGTCCCTTTGAATTGGGAAAATTGGCAGAGTTTTGACTAAAATTGGGATTTTAGTGTTGTTGCTGTTTTGCTAAAAATGCTTAAAATTGAGAATAGAAGTGTTTTTACTAAGATTGATCTTATATAGCTGGATGGGTGTAAAACAAAACAAACAATTTTATTTATTGACCAGGTTTTCCGAAGGAAAAAACTGGTTATTAGATTGGCGAATGCGGGTGGGCTGGCTGGCGGGCGGGCGGAACAAGCTTGTCCGGGCCATAACTTTGTCGTTCATTGTGAGATTTTAAAATCATTTGGCACATTTGTTAACAATCATTAGACGGTGTGTCGCGCGAAAAAATTACGTCAATATCTCCAAGGTCAAGGTCATACTTTGAGTTCAAAGGTAAAAAATAGCCATAAATGAGCTTGTCTGGGCTATAACTATGTCATTCATTATGAGATTTTAAAATCATTTGGCACATTTGTTCACCATCATGGGACGGTGTGTCGCACGAAAGAATCACGTCAATATCTCCAATGTCAAGGTCGCCACGACTAAAAATAGATTTATTTTAAAACAAACTTACAAAGGGGGTTAAGTTTGTTTGTTCATTTCAAAAGTTCAGTTTGAGTTGTCTCCCTTTATCAGATTTTTTTTCACAATGAAAACCTGCTTTTGTGACAATTTTGTCCCTTGTTTTACCTTCAATTGGGAGATGTTTAGGTCCCATTTGGGAAATTATATACTTTTTTCCATTGTGAATGGGACAGAATACCGGACCCGATTTTGAACGAAAAAACACACACTGTAACTGCATATATACAGTGTCTGTTAAGACATCATTTTTAATTAAGTAGCAAAATGGCTATTTATTTCAACTCTTCCATCTTCATACACTTAATAGTCAATAGACATTATCACATTCACTGTTACAAATTTTGGACCTGTTTCAATACAAATTTCTACATAATTATAATGTTTAGTTTTACTAAGGATTTCCATAGCTTTTGATAACCAAGAATAAAAACCTTTGTGCTTGACATTTTCAGAGGTCATATAAAATTGTCAAAGTACTAGAGTCTAGATATTTTGTTTATGAATATTTGTTTATTAATCTACAAATGTTGCTTTGTATAAATTTGAGTATGTTGCTTAATAAAAACAATTGGTTTAATAAAGAGTACATATTGTGTTCGTTAAATGGTAACATTTGCATCAAAATGCTGCAAGACATTTAACATGGTGGAGTCAAATTTCGAAATGCTTGCATCTAAAAGCAGGATTCTGCTTCAATTGAAATGCCTGTGTTTAGTATAGACATTGCAGACATCTGCATTCCCTTTCAGATCGGTCACCAACAAGAACACAAGAGCCATTCCTGCCTCCTCAAGATGATGGTAGGTCTTAACCCATTTATGCCTTGTGGATTATCCCATCCTTCTAAATTGGATCAATTTTTTTCCAAAATTAGGGATGTCTAGTATATTTATTTCTATATTTAGAATATTTTTACAGAAATTCCTTTAAGCAAACAGCGCAGACCCAGATGAGACGCCGCATCATGCGGCGTCTCATCTGGGTTTATGCTGTTTACCAAGGCCTTTTTTCTAGATGCTAGGCATAAATTGGTTAATATCATGTACATTGCAATGCTTGAATTTATCCTTATGTAAGTCCCCTACCATTGTTTGCACACAGTCTGTCTGCCTAATTTTGTTTTAAAGGGCAGTGTAGGGATAAATTTAAACCTTTTGTTTTTTACCAAAATTCAAAGCTAAGGTCAGGATTAATAAATATGGAATAAACAATGTTATAACTGAAAAAAGTGCATAATTCTCATGAAACTTTTAGGCATTGGGCTAAAGGTTTTCCATTTGTCTTTCTGTTCATCCTTCCTCTGTTTGTCTGGTATTCTCTCTGAAAAACTGTAAATAAAAATTTCATTTGATAGGAATCATGAAATTATAATACAATGATAAGTGATGACATGGTGATTCATGGCCTTTCATTTCTGCAAGGGTCAAATGTTTGATAACTGTTACTAATAATGGAAATACAGTAGTACATGAGCTATAAACTTGAAACTTGGTATACACATGGAAAAGCAATGAGAGATGTATGAGCAACATTTTTTCACATGACCCCAGAGCTGGTGAATATTATAAACAACAGTAATACTGTTGTGGCAAAAGACATGGGATTTAATAACAAAACTTTACAAGTCTAGATAAATTGCAACATGAAGAAAATGCTCACTCTTTATTTTACAGTGTTGTACAAGTAGGCGACACAGAGGGGGTAATCATGTGATAGTCAAGATGGCGACGTCTATACCGTGACAGTTATTTTTCGCGGTTTTGTACCCTTTATTACTTCTGTTTATTTTTTAAATGAAGCTCACTTCCCAGCCATATCAGTTAAACGGTTATTAGCGTTTATTTCGTATTTTAATTCTCTTTTTTTTTTCTACTTTACTCCCCACAAATTTTCTTAGTGGAGCCCTAATAAGGTCATCCCGCTAAGAAATTTTGCACCGAGTAAAGTCGAGATATAGAGCAAATATAACCATGAAATATAAGCCAGTAACTCTCTTCCTAACATGGCTGGAAAGTGAGCGGAATAAAAAATAATAACACAAGTAATAAAGGGTATAAAAATGAAAAAAAAGACGAATAGACGAAAAATAACTGCCTCGGAATGGACGTCGCCATCTTGTTTGTCATGTGATTACCCCCTCTGGGCGACAGCTGTTTTTGTTATTGCTTGCAATACTTTGAATGCCTTTTATATGTCTGAGTTTTAACCACTTCATATTTAAATTTTGCAACTGTTTTTCTAAGCATATGACATTACCTATAGTCACTGATTTCTTTGTTTGTCCAGCACACTCTTGTCTGTATTACTACTTCAAGATTTGTCAGATATTTTGGAAATTTGTTTATACAGCATGCCTTTCTTCTCCAGGTTATTTGTTACCAATTTAACAAATCTGTATTGTCATCATGATTACCAAGTGGGTTTATGCCAACTACCAGGACATTCCATTTCAATGATTTGTCTCAAAGTTATTGGACTTTAAAAAAAACTTGAGATTTGGCTGCATTGATTTTTGTCAGGGGTGTTGAACTTTTAAAAACTATTTCAATTGTGTCATTCTTTATCTGTTTGTCCAGTGAATGGGTCAAAAACTACTCACTGGAATTCACAAGTCCGTATGGGAAGTTTTTATAACAATTGAAGATTCCCATGTTAATCACATTTTTCTGCTTCTTTGAGTTTTCACAGAGATCTGGTAGTTTTTTAAGATTTCTTAAATATTGATGTATGTTTGTCTAGGGTGATTCTCAGCATATACTGGTGGTATGTAAAATGTATACCACTAGTGTAAATGTCAAGCAAAAAATCATTATTGTTAAGTATTTTTCCACCATTCTCTTCTATTTATGTTGCTTGACAAAGCACACCGGGGAGCATCCTTCAATTTTACTGATATCCATGTTATTCTTCAAATTAATATGTATCTCTGAGATATTCTTTAGAAATAAAAACACTATATAAATATATGTGCCTGCTCGATTATCGTACGTCTGCTGATTTTGTTATGCTGTGACACCACAATGGCCACTCCTTCAGGTGTATTTCCCGAGCCAGAACCTGTCCGGCAGCCAGCTCAGGTCACAAAACCTTCCACCAATGCGTCCAAGCCCCGCGTCAAACGTGAGCTACCCACAACCAACCGCACAAGTCAACCTGCTCAGCCCCCTCCTGCAGTAAGGCCTGTTGTTCCAGAGCCAACCCCGATTGTCCGGGCACCAGACCCTCCCGCGCCTGTAGAGCCCAGTGTGAAACCAACCCCGCCTGCCCAGAGGCAAACCTCTGTACCAGGAGTCAACCCTAATGATTTCCTCAATGTGCGTCTTTTATTCAAAGCTTCTTTTAATATTTTGAATTGTATAATCGTCATTACAATATTGATATTGTTTCTTTGGCAATTTGAACGAGGCGCTAATTCATGTCACTTCGAATGTTTACATCTGAAAATATTGTACTTTTATCTCATAATGTGCTGTGAAAATGTGTAAATCTAAAATGGTGCAAATATGTGTTTTAACAGCCCTTTGTTTATCTCATTAATTGTTTCTTGATATTTGACCAAAATACAAATCAATTTTAATGCTAGTGTAAGTTATAACATGCTTTATTTAATAATGAAAAACTATCAATTTTTGTTGAGGTAAATTTTATTGCAGTTTTAAATGCATGCATAAATGATAATGCAAATCCATGCAAACTAAAAAAAAATATATTTTGAGAGAACAACCTGAAAATTTCCCCTTGTAAATACAAAGCATTGTACTGTATCCCCAGTATTGTTATTGACCCAACCCAATGTATCACATACCTCCAGGCGGACGCCCATCGTGTTGGTGACTCTCAGAGACAGATGACAGAGGAGATGTTCTTTGACGAGGGCAGCAAGAGTCACGATGTGATGAGCAAGGTGCTTTCTAAGAGGGTCAAGGACCTGCAGACTGTCCGGGTCATGTGGACGTCAGGCAATATCAAGGTTAGCAGCAAGGGAGTAGTGGACAGGGACGGACATTAAAGGGGAAAGGGTGAGGCCACTGGCCAATGACCCCTAAAATAAGTGCTGGGGGCTGAGATTTTATTTTTATAAAATAAAATTGTATATCATGTATCGCATCTGTTTATAAGGTCAACCATGGTTAAAATATGTCTTATCCTAAGTGGATGTAGTGTTAATAGCTTTATTTTTAGCAGTTCCTGTATTTGGTTCCCACTGTGGGAGCATTCTAGTGATCTCCCCCTACACCAAGTACTGGCTCTTTCCAGGAAACTGACTGGAGACCAGTTCATTATGCCTAAGGCTTTTGATGCAATTGAGCGCAAATAAATATTTTTATACTAAAGTGAGGTGTGCAAACATAAAAGATGCTTTAGATAGGGTATTCACTTTTTGCGTATTGAAACTTCAGGAAATCTTCAAATATAGAGGGCATCATTATGTTTAAAGAATAGATTTACCAAGTGATTATTGAAAGAACAGGTCATTTGAGCTCACCTGTGATGTTTTTGTCACCTTTTGAAGGGCATGTGTTGTCAACAATCCATCGTCAATATTTACCTTGGTAACACTCACATTTATTGTCCAATCCTTATGAAACTTGGTCAGAACATTAGTCCTATTGATATTGCAGCCAAGTTTGGACTGGGACACTCTGGAAGTCACATATTAGGTCTAATCTTTATGAAACTTAGAACATTTCTTCGAATTATCCCCCGCCATAGGCGGAGGGATATTGTTTTGGCGTTGTCCGTCCGTCCTTCCGTCCGTCTTTCCATCCGTCAGGAGCCATATCTTGGAAGTGCTTTGATAGACTTCATTGAAACTTGGTATGAGTATATATATATGGATACAAGGATGATGCATGCCAGATGGCATTGTACAGCATCTGTTAATAACGGAGTTATGGCCTTTTGTATCTTGAAAAATTATTTTTGTGTGTGTCCGGAGCCATATCTTAGAAGTGCTTTGGCCAATTTCATTTAAACTTGGTATGAGTATATATATGGATAAGAGAACGATGCAACCCAAATGGCATTGTACACCATCTGTTAATAACAGAGTTATGGCCCTTGGTATCTTGAAAAAAATGTTTTATTGAGTGTCAAATATAACACTTTTGTGTCCTGAAGCATATTGGCGGGGCATATCAATTCAACGAATTTGCTTGTTATATCTCAGCCAGGTTAGAAAATGGTTCCAGTCCATTAAAAAACATGGCAGCCAGGGGGCAGTCAATTTTCCTTATATGTGTTCTTCTGATATCTCGACCAATTTTTATGTCCCCCCTATAGTAGTGGGGGACATATTGTTTTTGCCCTGTCTGTTGGTCTGTTGGTTGGGTTGCGCCAACTTTAACATTTGCAATAACTTTTGCAATATTGAAGATAGGAACTTGATATTTGGCATGCATATGTATCTCATGAAGCTGCACATTTTGAGTGGTGAAAGGTCAAGGTCATCCTTTAAGGACAAAGGTCAAATATATGGGTCAAAATCGCTCATTTAATGTACACTTTTGCAGTATTTCAATATTCAAGATAGCAACTTGATATTTGGCATGCATGTGTATCTCATGGAGCTGCACAATTTGAGTGGTGAAAGGTCAAGGTCATCCTTCAAGGTCAGAGGTCAAATATATGTGGCCCAAATCGCTAATTTTATGAATACTTTTGCAATATTGAAGATAGCAACTTGATATTTGGCATGCATGTGTATCTCATGGAGCTGCACATTTTGAGTGGTGAAAGGTCAAGGTCATCCTTCAAGGTCAAATATATGGGTCAAAATTGCTCATGTAATGTCACTTCTGCAATATTGAAGCTAGCAATTTTATATTTGAAATGCATGTGTATCTCATGGAGCTGCACATTTTGAGTGGTGAAGGGTCAAGGTCATCCTACAAGGTCAAACATCATATAGGGGGACATTGTGTTTCACAAACACATCTTGTTGACCTTATCTTTATAAAACTTGAAGAGAACACTTAACAGAAAGTCCCCCAGCAAGCGAGGTAGTTGTTCTGATACGGCTGTGTATTATGCAAATATAATCTGTTCTTTGAAACAGTCACATGGCTTCATTGAAACCTTGATGACACTCAAGCAGTTGAATTCTTCGTCCAATCTTCATGAAACTTTTCAGTACATTTTTTGTATGATATCTTGGCCAAGTTAGAAAATGTGTTTTTATTCCAGACGGCCATAGATTCCGCTCTCAGCATGAACGATAAAGCAGTGACTGTAGATGTTCTCAATATCCTTAATGCAAAGTCGTAAGTGTTCACATGAGTTCAAAGTCGTAAGTGTTCACATGAGATATAGTTCATTAACATAACAGTAAATGTTTCCTATGCCTTTCATTTGTTGACATAACTTGAATTTATGGTACATTGTTTGCATCTTTAACACATGCAAGGTATTAAAAATAATGACTATATATTTTAAGATGTTAGGTAAGAAAGTTGAGATACTACAGAATGAAAACATTTTAACAATACTACAAAATGAAAACATTTTAACAATAGTCAAATGCATTCTGTTACAGAAATATTTTCTATAAAAATTTAAACCATATCACATATGTTTAAGAACAGGCTTTAACTGTAAAATATATTCAAGAAAATATTGAGTTTTGTTTTACTTTTTTGATGGCTGTTTTTTTTTCCAATCTTTACAGCCGTAGGTATGTAAATATACACACATGCAATGTCAGATGTGCATTTCGTATGTTTGGTATTTGCTTGAAGCTGAAATATGTTGTCATGTTTGGAATGGAGATGTTTCCAAGAGTTTTGCAAGACTATTTTCCTATACTTATCAGCTATTTGGTGGCAGCCCCTGTTGTATGGTTTGGAATAAGCCACACAACGTTAGATTTCGTTGTCATAAATGAAGCATGCACCCTTGAATGCAATAGGAATCAAGTGGCTTAATAAAGTAACTTGTGAGACTCTTGAATGCAAAAGGGAATGGAGTGGCTTGATAAAGTGATATGTGAGACTTATTGTGCTACAGTGCTTAGAAAAGCTGTTGGTTTGGTAGTGTACCATTGTATTGTATGATATTAAGTTCTTACTTGATTTGGTCTCTGGGAAACCAGGCTTATTGCATGTGCTAAAAAAAGTATCGCCCCAGATTGCAGTCCGCACAGGATAATCAGGGATGACACTAACCATTTAGACTGGATTATTGTTTAGAAGAGACAACCTTTAAAGGAATAATTCCATAAGAGCAGATAGTGTATTCCCTAATACACTCTCTGTGGAGACTGCAGGCAAATGTGGGACAATACTTTATGCACATGCATTAAGCCCAATTTTCACAGAGCATCGCTCATTTGCTTGAATCTGTTAAGTCAGTTTTGCACAGTGAATGTCGTTCACTTCAATGTTTTCATCATGTTGAAATTTTGTTTCAAACATATTTGTCCCTTGGTGTGTTTTTTGTTCCCAAAGAGTTTCTTGTTCCCGCTGATTCACCCACAATAGCGATGGTTTTATCAAAATTAAGATGAAATGCAAACTGTGAAAGAAACTTTAACATAATGAAACTTTTTATACAATTTTGCTTTTGATTGTTTAAGATTATAGAGATGTTCATTCTGTAAATTTCAGCATAATACACAAAACGTGTTTTTCTGTTTCTTTTGAGCAACATCATTTTATATGCTGAACCTATAGAAGTAATCTGAAATAATACATTTTATATGTAATGCTTAGCTTACATATGAAACTATGACTATGGAAAATAAACCTCATGCTTATTGTTTTCAGTGGACTTTGGAACCTGGATATTTCTGCAAGTTTGCTGCCACATTTAAAGGATTTGGTGTCCAACAAATATGAAGAGTAAGGCCATAGGGCTAAATTATATTGTGTAACCTTTTAAATTTGCCTTTTAAATGCAGATTTTCTCATTTCCTATATAAACAAGTATTTGCTAGTGTTCATTCACAGCTATTTACACTTGACATAATCATTTTTATGCCCCAGGTAGGGTGGCATATAGCAGTTGAACTGTCCGTCAGACAGTATGTCAGTCCATCCGAAAACTTTAATGGCCATAACTTTTTAATATTGAAGATAGCAACTTGATATTTGGCATGCATGTGCATCTCACGGAGCTGCACATTTCAAGTGGTGAAAGGTCAAGGTCATCCTTCAAGGTCAAATGTCTAATATATGGCGTCTGTCCGTCCGTCCAAAAACTTTAACATTGGCCATAACTTTTTCACTATTGAAGATAGCAACTTGATATTTGGCATGCATGTGTATCTCATGGAGCTGAACATTTTGAGTGGTGAAAGGTGAAGGTCAAGGTCATCCTTCAAGGTCTAATGTCTAATATATGTTGTCTGTCCGCCCGAAAACGTTAACATTGGCCATAACTTTTTGAATATTGAATATAGCAACTTGATATTTGGCATGCATGTGTATCTCATGAAGCTGCACATTTTGAGTGGTGGTCAAGGTCATCCTTCAAGGTCAAAGGTAAAAAAAAAAATCAAAGCGGCGTTCTCATGAAGCTGCGCATTTTGAGTGGTGGAAGTTCAAGGTCAAGGTCATCCTTTAAGGTCAAAGGTAAAAAAAAATATATTTGGTTTTTTTTCAAAGCAACACAATAGGGGGCATTGTGTTTCTGCTGAACACATCTCTTGTTTATGTTTAAAATCAATTGATTGTAATATCCACATTCATCACAGTAGTTAATATTTGTTCTCAAAATATGTTCTCAATCACTGATATATATATATCAAAAAAAATTGAAGCATTGTGCAAATGTATCTGTCATTAATTGTTTATTGGTGTGTCTGCAAAAGTTTGTAGAGCAAATTAGTTATTCTCAAGCAAGTAATTTGAAACTTGCAGTATGTCATCACTGTTGTGTGCAGTTGTGCAAGACACAATGTTCACGTGTAGTGATCCACTTATTCCTGAGTCATGTGCACTTAAACTTAGTTATGGCCCCTGTCTGCTATGCCAGTGACAAGTGGTGCGGGTGTATAGGTCACATTGTTGTGGTTACTGTGTTGTATTTTCTTTCAACAGTAGCCTTCAATTTTTCAGAGCATACAATGTTGCCTTTGTAAGCATAACGCAAAACTGTATATGATAACAAATCATTATTTTCCAGGTATGTGATGATAGCCTGTGAGTCATTGAAGATTGTACTGCGTAACTTTGGCCCCGTGATCAAGGCCAATCTGACTGCCCCACCTGGTATAGGGGTGGATCTGTCTAGAGAGGACAGGTGAGTGTTTGGTCAGGGCTCAGTGACTTAGATGAGCCTGGTTCTGCGAAAACTGGGCTTAACGCATGTATGTAAAGTGTCATCCAAGATTAGCCTGTGCAGTTAACACAGGCTAATCAGGAATGACATGTTATCTTTATTGTGGAAATTTTTGTTTAAAGGAAGTCTCTTCTCAGCATCCAGTTAAGGCGGAAAGTGTCGGCCATGATTACTCTGTGTGGACTACACAGGCTAATCTGAGACGATCCTTTACAGACATGCATTAAGCCTAGATTTTCAGAACAAGGCTTAAATGGTCTTAAAAGATTCTATAACTTAAATCACTCAAAGTTATTTTTTATGTAGCCACCTTACTGTTCCGCTTTTGTTCTTTGAGTAGTGTTTAGATTTGTTATTATTGCACTTACTCAGTCACCCTGAATGTAACATGAACAAGTTTGGCTGATTATCCAGGACATGTTTCTAATCATGCCTGCCGAGTGTTGATAGCATTCTGACAATTATAACAGGTATATGAATATTATATGAAATTATAATATGAATGTTTCCATAATTATGTTGGGAACGTGGTGAATGCTTGGTTCAAGTCAGCCTTTTATCATGCAATTCTATCAAACTTTTGACATACTTGATTCTGAATGCTGTCTTATCAAGGACAGCAGTTAATGCTGGAACTATTTGATTTTGACATTACATTACATTTGATGTTGATGTTACGTTACCTGGCCAGCTACCTTTAATTATCATGCATAGGTAAAGGAATGTTTTAATTGAAATTAATTTTTCAGTTTGTAGGCTAACATTAGTGTAATTTAGAATAAATTCAGACAGACAATTTTACTCAAATAATGCTTGTTTTCTTAAGATAAGTTTAATGAATGTCTTACCAGAAATGATAACTTCTATTAATTTATTGCAAAAAGTGTTATAAATATCTTACTTTTAATGATTCTTTCATCTTTAAAGTTCTAGAAGTGTAATGTGGAATGAATATTGTACTAGGTTATATAAATGTAAGCTTAGGTAAGGTTAGATTTTTTTTTAAATAACTCTACTTTTCAAACGACACCGGAAGTATAATGTGAATGTTTTACGTACAAATGAACCCTACAATATTCAAGGTACCGGAAGTGTAACGGCTGCTACAAGCAGCTGATGGAGATCCGTACTGTGGTGGACAAGAAGTGTGCACTAGCAGGCAGTGTTGGCGAGACATTCCGGCAGCTGCAAATCCTCATGGGCGCCCTGGACTGACCATGAACTTGACACGTACATTGGGCTCTGAGAAATTGGGGTTAAATGCATTTGCGTAAAGTATCATCCAAGATTAGCACAGTTTAACCAGGGATGACACTGTCTGCCTAAACTGGATTTTTTGCTAAGAATAGACATGGTTGGAACAAAGAATAACATGAAAGCAGAAGTTGTCATCACTGATAAGGACTGCACAGGCTAATCTGGGAAGACACTTTACACACAAGTATTAAACCCCATTTCACAAGGAGAGGCTCATTTACAGAGTGGGGAAACATTGGAGCTGTGTGAGGTGTCAGGACCACTGGACAAAACATCTCTGAAACTGTGTCTGTCCAAAATTATGAACCTTGTACCTCTAAAAATACGTTTCAAGTATGGTTGCTGAACCTATGTGTATGCATAGTGAGCTGCCTACTAAACTGAATATCTTTGCAAATAAGGAAAGATCTGTTGTCATAATTGCAGGCCGGTAAACCCTATTAATTTCTTGTCTGTCTCTGTTTGCCTCTTGCAGACTGGTCAACATGGGAATGTGCCTGATTATGCATGTGATGCATAATGTTAGCAAATATTTACTGACAAATGATAAATATATAAAGAAACAATGTTTAGTTCATCAGAACATTGGTAGCCCTGTTATGATTATTTTGTCAAACAATATCAAGAGATCATATTGTGATGTACCGTACAGTTATGCAAAATATTGAAGAGAAGTTAAAAATAAGACGAGATTATTTGATTGGATGAACAAACCTTAACTCTGCTCAGTGAAGTTATTGATTATTCTTGTGGAAGTTCATTGTGATTTTCTGATCACTTAGTGCCAGTTAAAGTGAAATAATTCTGTTTTGTTATTACCATATAGTTGGTTTGCGGCATTATTTACATTCAATATGTGGTATTATTGTCCCCTACCGGTTTCACCAGAGGGGACTTATGGTTTGCGCTCTGTGTGTCTGTCAGTCTGTCTGTCAGTCCGTCAGTCTGTCACACTTTTCTGAATCCTGTGATAACTTAAAAAAAGTTGTTCATATTTTTTGATGAAACTTTAAACATGGATAGATGGCAATATGGACATTATGCACGTTATTTCATTTTGTTCCTATGTCAAAAATTTTGGTTGCTCTGGCAACAAATTTTTAAAAAATTCTGACAATGGTGGAGCCGGTAGGGGACATATATTGCTTGGCAATAGTCTTGTAATAACTTATTTTCTTATTATTTCAATATTAATATTATGCTTTCACACATTTTTAATCAGTAAATGTGTTTAATTATATATTTTAACTGTCTCAGTCAGTAGTGTGTTTGCAAATGAACAAGATAAATCACACGCTATCATATTTACCCTGGTATATGCCATGATACTAAAGAGCAATGTTTGAATCTTTCGTATTGTCTCTAAATGATTCACTTTAAAAGAATTATAAAAATAGTCATGTTTCACATATTTAAGCAGTGTCAAGGCAATATAGTTCTTATGTCATATGCAACCTGTGAAGCTCAGACCAGCCTGCGCATTTGCACAGTCTGGTAAGGACCTACTATCTCCTCTAATGAGAAGATGATAACTTTGGGTTACTTTATTGATCGCATTTTCACATGACTCCGCTAATTGCAGTCTTTTATAGAACAGATGCAGTACATGTATTTTAAAAGACTTTTGGATTGCTTTTGCCAGTGCATAAATGTAATAGGTGATAACCTATTGGTACAAAAAGGGAAGAAAAATGTGATGCTACTGATAACTGGACTTTCTTGCAGTATATATTCCATCTTGGAATATTCACATTAATGTTCCTCTGTGTAAGCTGTACACACCTATTGATATAAAGTATATGTCAACAGGACAAATGTTGTAAAATAAGTATATTAATATTTGTCTTTACTATACACCTTTGTGATACATACATCAGTGCTTTATGCAGTCTTCTAGAAGTGTGATCTTTATAAACATTTCAGCATATTGTTGCTATTTATTGTGTTAAATGTACATTGTTATTTGTTAAAAGAGTACTCAACTGGTGGACATGATATGGACGGTCTGTTTGGTTTGCCTGATGTAAATGCTTGTGTGTGTGTGTGTGTTCAGTAAATAAATTGTAAATACCCATTTTGCTTTGATTACCTTCCTCAAAATAAAATAAACTACTTAAACTTATTCTGATACTCAGTGTAATTGCTTTTATTCAGTTTGTCATTAGAAGATATTTGTTTGCTCTCAATAGTATCGAGAAATAATTCCTCATTGAAGGGAGATAATATTTCCCAAATAAATTTCAATATGTTGCAAAATGGCATTAATAAATGACTATTGGTCTAAACTTCTGATTGTTTATAACATGTATTGTGAATCTATTCTCTCTTGTTTGCAAACCCTCTAATAATATCATTCCTGGTGTAAGCACATAATTCCACTTGTGTCTCAATATGTGCGCTGGGCCATTTTATTATTCCTTTATTATGATATATATCCTAAATTGTATTGAAATTTTTGTTTGAATACCTGTTTAAAAATAGTTACTCTAATGATACGCATTTGAATAAGTAATGTTTAATGTTTGAAATATTTCAATCCATTTAAATACCCAATACATTTTTAACCAGGTTTTCCGAAGGAAAAAACTGGTTATTAGATTGGCGAATGCGGGCGGGCTGGCTGGCTGGCGGGCGGGCGGAACAAGCTTGTCCGGGCCATAACTATGTCGTTCATTGTCATATTTTAAAATCATTTGGCACATTTATTCACCATCATTGGACGGTGTGTTGCGCGAAATAATTACGTCGATATCTCCAAGGTCAAGGTCACACTTTGAGTTCAAAGGTCAAAAATGGCCATAAATGAGCTTGTCCTGGCCATAACTATGTCATTCATTGTGAGATTTTAAAATCATTTGGCACATTTGTTCACCATCATGGGATGGTGTGTCGCACGAAAGAATCACGTCAATATCTCCAATGTCAAGGTCGCCACGACTAAAAATAGATTTTTTTTTAAAACAAACTTACAAAGGGGGTTAATTTTGTTTGTTCATTTCAAAAGTTCAGTTTGAGTTTTCTCCCTTTATCAGATTTTTTTTTCACAATGAAAACCTGGTTTTGTGACAATTTTGTCCCTTGTTTAGATTTCAATTGTGTTTGAAATTACAAAATAATTACATCTTTTTGCAGGTAAATGTCAATCTTGCATTCTGATTGGTTAATTAGCTCTCATGATCCCTGTTACATTTCCCCATATGCAAATTAATACATACATATGTACACTCTTTTTTCAACAAGTCGCCAAATGACGTTATTTTCTGTCTTGAACTTTTCTGTTGTGCCTTTACGACAAAGATGAAACCAAAAGCCATACCTGATTTGTATGCCTGCAAATAAATCTGTTGTGGTCCTTATTATTATAAAAAAAATGCAGTTTTTGAATATGTTGTGTTGTAATTATAAGAATTGAAAGTGTTTTGAATTTCATTGGTGTGTGAACTATCCGATAAAATGCAAGATTTATGCATAAATGTGTATGCTAATTAGGCATACATCTCCAAATAGCTCATACGCAGACAAAATGCAGTAAAATGATACATGTATTCAAATCTCAAATAATGGGTACTGAGTACTCTATATTGAACATTGGTCATCAAGAAGAAGTGATTTGTCTACTGGTTTGTTTAGTACTGTTCTTGTGTCTCTTGTATAAGTTTTTTATACATATTTCTTGTAATCTTAATATCTTAGAATTCTTGGTTAGTGACTACATACTAATAAAACTATTCTGTTATTTAATAAATAATTCTGTTATTTAATATATTAACACAATCATTTGTATAACCTGTATCCAAGGGCTTGGGTCAATATTATTAGTACTTTTTATGTATAATAATAAGACCATAATATATTTTTGTTGTGGTATTTTTTTTTTTTTTGGTGCAAGCCTGTTTTGAAAGGGATTGTTTGCTGCTTTTGTTTCCAGAATTGCTCAATTGCTTGTATATCCTTACTATATTAAGTAACAATCCTGTCAGGTTCTTTGATGTAGGTTGGACATACGTTTTTATGCCCCCAGATGGAATTATCGGGGGTATATTGTATTATGCCTGTCTGTCTGTCTGTCATTCTGTCACTCTGTCATTCTGTCCCAAAACTTTAATCTTGGTTTAAGTTTTGCAATAACTTTTGCAATATTGAAGATAGCAACTTGATATTTGGCATGCATGTGTTTCTCATGGAGCTGCACATTTTGAGTGGTGAAAGGTCAAGGTCATCCTTCAAGGTCAAAGGTCAAATATATGGCTTCAAAGCGGCGCAATAGGGGGCATTGTGTTTCTGACAAACACATCTCTTGTTAAAATTAGAACACCGGTATTCTCTTGTTGTTGTGGCTTTGAAACTTACATGTGGCCTGATGTTGCATACAATGCTATTCTATTATCCATCAGTATTCTAGGATGCTGACTTCACTACTTGTTTCTTTTAATTTTTTATTTCTGTTCAATTGTTTAAGATTGTATCATGACACCAATTTCATTGCATAGATGAAATTTTACTCTCTGAAATGATAACTGTTGCTTTATTTACAGCAACAACAAAAAATCCCATATACCTGAAGTACACGTGTTTCCCTATTGAAATGAATCTTACAGGCGTTATTCATGTTATTACAAATGTACAATCAATGTTGTATGTTTAACATGTATGATACATCTGTACTACACTGATGTTAATAAGTATATTCTTGTTTTTTCTAACAAAATATTTGGGCGAGGGATTTCATGTTCCTTACAGGTGAAAGAGATATTTGTGTGTTAGTTGCCGTCCACATGCTTTGTCACTTGTTTTACATCGTCATGGTGCACTTGAGCATTCATTGAAAAGCTATAAATAAAATGTTTTGAATATTTATAGAAAAGTGTTTTCTTTTTATGATAAAATTGCTATACACTTGCAGTTTAAAACAAACATCCACTGAAGTTATAGAGGCTTTAACATTTACCCCTTAAACTTTATAAACACACACACACATAAAAGCGACATTGAGATAACTGCTTGTCAACGCTTAGATCATGTCATTATAATAAAGACAATATTCGTATTTTCATAAACATTTCAATAATTGATTTGATAATTATATTTACAATATAAATATTAAAATGCAACTTTCATTTCAATACAAATTTATATCCTTATACACTTTAAAACATAATCGAAAGAAGCATAAATAACTTACTCTGTCAGTTACTCTGTATCTGACCATAAATAACATAGCATGTATAGCAGTACATATGGATATAATTTTATTAGCAAAAAATTTCCTGTTTTGGATCAAGTATAAACTGTTTGTAATAATATGATTCATGTTATAAAATCTAACCCATTAACAAGTTATGATTTATTTGAAATGCTGGCATTAATTGGATAAGAGTTACGAAGCAAACACTTGGTAATATTTTGTAATTTGAAAACAATTTTTAAAAGTTTTTGTTCTTTTGCCATTCTTGGGTTCGAGTTGTGAAACATGTTGACACTTCGAGATCATCATCATCAATCCCTTGACCGCTTTGGCTGTTGGGGGGACAACAAGGGACCATGATACAGAAATCCTCTTCCATTCAGGTCTGTTGTGTGCTGCTGAGAGTAAATAATCCATAGGAAGGTGTGTACACTCTTTTACATTATCCATCCAGCTTTTCTTCTGACGGCCTCGACGTTGACCTCCCTCTAGCGTGCCCTGGAGAACAGTCCTGCACAGGGAGTTGTGCCTGGTGACGTGTCAAAGCCAAGCGAACTTTCGTCATTTGATGGTCACCAGTAGGGGCTCTTGTGGACCAACAATCATGTTCCGTACATACTTCTTGGTCTTGTGCTCCGTATAGGACATGCGGAGCAGTCTTCAAAGACATTTATTTTTAAATGCCTGTACCCTGCGTTATGTGTCCGCTTGAAGCATCAAGGTCTCGCAGTCGTAGAGTAGGATGTAGACTACGAGGGACTTGTAGAGCCTGTACTTGGTGGGGAAGCTAATGTAACTGCTTGTCCACAACCTGCTCAGTCTGGTCATTGCTATGGCAATTCTTATTTAGACCTCAGCGGTAATGGTACCATCCTTGGACAGGGTTGCGCCTAAGTACTTGAAACTGGTCACTTCTAGCTTCTCGCCGTGGTGATGTCTGTGCTAGTGTTGGTCATGCTGTTCACAATGATCTTCGACTTCTCCATGCTAACCTCATTCCAGTATGCTCTTGCTATTTCATAGAGTCTGTTGGTGAGATCTGAGCCATGAGGTCAATGTCATCAGCAAATCTCAAGTTAGAGATGTGTCTTCCACCGATGGAGATAGATAAACAAGCACAAATATGTATGAAATTTCTGACTCGACTTATGACGTGGACATATTCAAAATCTCCGATTTTTACGGTATGTGAATTGCCTATCCAATGATTTGCGTAGGTTGGTCTGGAGCTACACTAGTGGTATATAGCACAAGATCCACATTCTCATGATGCTAGTCATTTTATTGAGAATAAGAAGAGTTACCATTGGAAAATAGTTATTCACTGACTTAATCAGTTTGTTTTTGCAATGTTTAAAACTTGTCTTCAAATGTAATTTATAGGAAATATATAATACTAGTCTAATAAATTCTGGCAATAAAATGAATAAAAAATATTCAATTTTCCCATGATTCAAGCTTAACCACTCTGGAAGCAAAAGCTATTGCCCTACCAATGCATCGTACAGATTTTCAAATTAGTAAATGCTATGTTAAGTAATGAATGTATTTTCCGACTTAGAGATAAAATGTGTCACAAATGCTTTATTATTTTACCGTCTTTGATTGATGATTTTCTTTAAGTTAAGCAATTTTTTTTAAATTCTTAATAATGAGTAACTTATATAGTTTTAATATAATTACAAAATGGATACCTATAAAATAATTGAAAGGGAGACAACTACCAGCAACACATTTTGACTGCAATAACTGTTACTTCCCTTGAATTATAAAGTATTCAATACATCATGAAATCCTCCCAACATGACTGAGTAGTCTTATTTCTGCATTATATAAAAACATTATGTTAAAACACAGGATGTTCTACAAATCTATGCTAAATACAAGTAAAATGGAATGCATTCATTAATCTTTGGCTGTGCGGCTAGCGCAGTGGTTGGTACACTCGCTTCTCATATAGGCAACCCGGGTTCAATTCTGTTCCCAGCAGCGTGTGAGATTGGTTAGTGGTCTCTATACCGGACAGGTGGGGTTTCCTCTGGGTACTTCGGCTTCGCCCCCCACCACAAGAGCACATCAAAATTGCAAAGTCTTTTAGTAACAACAAAACAGCTAGAAATAACAGCTAGAATTCGAAATTCGTCCTAACTTTCATGAGTCTAGTAAATTAATTAAGAAGGAGTGCTGTAGCACACTCCAGGTCCGCACATAATGAAGTCTCTGGCTCGGAAAGGACATCATAAACTTTGAAATACACACACACACACACAATACACGCAAGTGCTACAGCAGGACATCAGTTGGTGTCATACATTCCTTATTTAAATCAGTTTTGCTTATCACGTTCTCATACCATGTTGCTGGCCAAACAAAGTTTGACCAAGGACAACACTGAAGCTGATGTTTATTATTATTTCCATTATCTACCAAGCAGGAACAATAAGCTAGGAACACACTCTGTATTGCAAAATATTTTAATCATTGCAAAATATAGAACATTATGCTGTACATGGTCATAACAATAACAATATAAAGCAGGAAATGCTGTCCAGTAAATCACTTGAGAAGAGATCCTAAAAATTATCCTTTCCATTAAATGTAAAAATTATCTTATGCAATTAAATTTAAGTTTTGATAAACATAGTCCTGTTAAAATTGCGCCCTTTGCACAAAAGGCATTCAATTAACGACTGAAATAATAAATGATTATGTTCTTATTCATTACATAAAATATTTTTAGTATTGTACTTTTTTAGAACTTGGTAATTCTGCAAAGCTAACATTGTTTATGTATTACCATTGTATGTAAAAAAATAATTTGAAATATTTCTGCACATTGGGATTTTAGTTGCAACACAATTTACAATAAATTATGAAATCAGAAAAAAACTCACAATTTAACAAGGTAAACAGATAAGGAATTCACAAAAATCCAGAAATACTGAAAAATAAGCGATGATCAGATTTACAAATATTGCACATAATTGACATTGCACATATATATGTATAAATTAATAAAATATTGCAAATAATTCAAATGGGGAACATGGAATGTGAAGTAACTATACAGAGAATGTATGAAGTGAAAACAAGCTCATACAAGCATAACAAATAAAAGCCATGAAATTAATAAATAACTCCCCTATGTACATGATAATTAAAACAGTGGTGTTTGTTGATAAAACATTCATGCAAATCAACTTTCATCATTGAAAACGCTTTAGGCAAGGCAAATAATACATGTGACATAGGGAAACGCAGTCAAGAATGCATTTCGCAATACCGGTAACTTGTTTTTAATGTCTGCTTTCCAAAAAGCATAACTTGTGTTTGTTTCCTTTCAAACTAATCAACTCAAATTTACAGTCATAGGCTATAAATCAAGCATACATACAAAACCATGTAATAATATTGTTGACAAAATAATTGTTTATGAAGCATAAAGCAAAACACTTGTTCATGGCAAGGAAACGAAACAATTGAGTCATATGTAATAAAATTGTTAATACATTTGGCACATTAACTGGATAAGTATTTAATAACTGTCAAACAACAAATGTTAATGAACAATTTTAGATTTGAGTAAATATTGACAAATTCCAGTACTGAACTTCAGTGATTTAATATATTTGAGATTAAGCACTTATTAATCACAATAAATTTCTTTGGATACTAAAGCAGAAGTGAATCAAGAAATTAGTCCATATACCAATTGCCCCACTAAATGCCAGTAGGTGACAATAATATGTGTCGCGTTCTGAGAAAACTGGGCATAATGCCTGTGCGTAAAGTGTCGTTCCAGATTAGCCTGTACAGTTCGCACAGGCTAATCAGGGACGACATTTTCCGCTTTTATGGTATTTTTAGTTTCAAGGAAGTCCCTGCTTACCGAAAATCAAGTTTAGGCGGAAAGTGTCGTCCCTGATTAGCCTGTGCGTATTGCACAGGCTAATCCGGGATGACACTTTACGCTCATGCATTTTGCTCAGTTTTCTCAGAACACAACAGAATATGAACACTGGTGGAGCTAGAGATCGGAAACCAAACAGTGCAGGCAGACTGACACACTGAGGGACAGTTCTGAATCTATATGCCTCTCTTCTGGAGCATAAACACTTTTTGAATAATTTTATTGACATTATAATTCAAATGGTAATGGCGCACACAAATATTGTTTGAAAATTTTAATTAGTACCTTCATACTAAGGAGCATATTGATGGTATAACCACTTCCATGAAGACATTATTTCAAACAATTCAAATCCCTCTTTTCCAGTAGATATTTATACAGTAACATTTTTTGGTGAAATCATTAAAAAACAAGAGCAGTTCCAAGACAGCAAGCTAAAGTTTTCTTCCACTTGTATAGTTTAATGTATCATTTATGTCAGTCATCTGATTATGAGCAATAATTTTATATTTGAAGTTGAATATCTGTAGATGGTTTATAATATATGTACCGGTAAACTATAAGTTGTCCCAACTTTTTACATTTATAAAAAATAAACATTACATTATATTGAGCATTAGTAGAAATGAGAGATATTCTGTAACAGAATCATTTAATAAATACTTATTTAACTATTTATTTTTGTTATGACAATTTTATGCTGTATTAACCATATATATGCCCCTATTAAATTAATAACTAGAATCTATTATATTACACATGTGTAAGGTTTACAGAAATCACTAATTTTGGGAAACTATTTATAAGTTAATTAAAACAAAGTTCAAGAGTCATGAATAAAGTACAAATATTTCACAATAAGTACATATTTGGTTTCCATGGATACAGTTTCACCGGACAACTGGTTTCCAGGGTCGTTCTAGCAACTAATGGGGACCTGGTTGCTAATGGAGATCTGGTTGCTAAGGAGGTTGCCGGGTGCAGACTGGTTCCCAGGAAGGCTGTATGAGAGGCCAGGGAGGTGAAGGGCAGGTGGGGTCTGTGGTAACTGGGCAGAGTTGCCATGGCAATGCTTGGGCCCACTAGGGAACCAAGTGTGCTGCTAGCCACTAGGGGCTTCACTGGGACTGGAACCTGCACTGCTGACTCACTCCTGAAAGTAGTATTAAAAATGTATTACTCATAGCATGGCTAATTTTTTAATATAAATAATGGCATCAGTTGGAGCTACGGTCAAGTTAAACAGAAAAGAATTCAACCCACTTAACAATCCATGTTGTCCCTGTACCCGTTCACAGCATTTTAATCAACAAATCAGTAGCTTTTTTATCATTCTCACAACTAATTCGTGTTGACATATTTTTTTGTCTAATCTTAATATCAATAAAAACAAAAAATCTTAATGACTTGCAACATTCAACTATGTTCTCCAATTAGCATTTATATAATCAAGAGGTTTAATTGATTTCATTCATCCAAAATAGCTCTTTGTAGTTAAAATGTTATGGAATTAACTGTTTTAAATAAATAAATAAGAATGGTCTTGAAAATCTACCAATATTTCATAAGCCATTAAATCTTGTCTGATTTGCTTGCATGTTCAACCGCCCATTGCTATGGTGTAACATATTGGGTTACATTGTACTCTTATTAGGTCTAGACGGACTGCTTACCAGTGTGATATAACCACAACCCACTAAACACACTTGTTGAAGTACAATGTGAATCTGTCATATTCCAAATTCTCTAATTACTGTTAGCATAATTATCAACTTTATTAAAATTTGCATTCTTGTAATATCATTTTTTTGCAATTATTAGCATGTATCATGATGACTTGTTTAGCAGAAAATATCCCCCAACACCCATTGACTTTGTTTAAATAATTTGTATTATGCTATTGTCTTATTTTAATGTCTAGTATGGACCATTCACAAATTGGCAAAAATACCATTATTTAAAAAAAATCATAGAATGAAACCCTGTCCAGATTTAGAAGTGCAATGGTATTCATAATTGGATTTTTTGTATATGGTTTGCAGTTACAACATGAAAGAAAAATCAATCAGCATCCCAAAGTTTATTACAACAGCAGGTATTTATAAAAGCTTCTCTCATCAAGTCAAATCTCAATGCTGAGGTCCAAAATTTGCTTGAAAATCTAATAGGCTACAACAAAGTTCACATTTCCAGAATTGTTCAGCATTATTCTTCCTTGATTCTGATTATTTTCCTGGTAGAACCCAAAATTTCATATTACAGTTTCAGCAAAACATACTGCAGTTCGTCCTACAAGGTGTACTTTCAGATTTTTTCAAACGAATTAGTCAATCTGAAATATATATTTTCCTGTACAAAAAAAAACAGATTCGGTTTAAAGCAAATATGTTTTAAATAACTAGCTGGAAAAAAATTATGAAAAATTAAATGTTCTTTTTTCCAATAATTATTTTTATCACATGCTATAACCTGTTTCACATGTAATACAACCATTACATATTTTTTTATATTACACATGTGTAATACAACATTTTTAAGCGTTTTAATTGGCTTACTTTTCGTTTATTGACCAATGGCATTTTGTTATTTTGCTGAATGATGTCACGAAATGTAAACAACATTCGAGATTTATCATAATGTTTGCGTAAATATTTATTTCATTTGCTCATTTAAAAGCATGTGATAAAAAAGATCCGACACTCATTGTCATATCATACCAAAGGCTCGCTTACTAACAAAATTCCTGAACTCGTTTGATAAAATATTGTATGATATGACAACTCGTGTCAGATCCTATATTTCCATAAGCCTGTACAAAATAAAGGATTTTTTTCATTAATTGATTTGTTCGATGTTATGTGTGACAATTTAACCCTTCACCACTTAGATACGTATTTTGACGCATTTGTAGTCCCTTAAAAAGTAAAATTTAATTAAATACCTTTCTCACTAATTCAAGTTTTAAAGGCTTCATTTCCAAACCTTAGATACTGATGAGCAGCAAACAGCATTAAACCTGAACAGACTGCGATTTACTCTCAGGCTGTCCTGGTTTTATGCTGTTTGCACATGGCCATTTTCACTTTGCTTCTGAGTGGGAAAACGTTAAATAAAAATTAATATATGAGCTGGTATCTGGAAAAACCGGGCTTAATTCATGTTTCATTTTCTGCAAAAGCTGGATTTTTGTTTAGATGAGACTTCCTTCAACATCAAAAAATCATAAATGTAGAAGGTGTTGTCCCTGATTAGCCTTTTGGACTACACAGGCTAATCTGGCCTGTGAATATAGCACAGGCTAAACCAGAACAACACTATAAACTCTTGCAATAAGCCCAGTTTTCCAACTTAGCAGCTCATGTCTAAAACATATTCAAATTAATGAATTTTGGTCGAAATAATGAATGGTAAAACAAAATGCTTCATCATTCAGAGGAGATTTTCAAATGAAACCTATCTGTATATTTATTTCTATATTTAGAATATTTCTTATAGAAATTCCTTCAAGTGAACAGTGCATACCCTGATGAGATGCCGCATCATGCAAAGGCCTTTTTTCTAGACGCTAGGCATAAATAGGTTAAGGACACTCTTGTGAGCAGAAGACATTTGAGGCTCGCTCTGTGAAAAGAAGGTTAAAGGCATATGTGTAAAGTGTCATCCCAGATTAGCCTGTGCAGTCCCCACAGGCTAATCAGGGACGACACTTTCCGCCTAAACTGGATTTTTACTATGAAGAGCCTTTCTTTGAACAAAAAATATCATAAAAGCAGAAAGTGTCATGCCTGATTAGCCTGTGCAGACTGCACAGGCTTATCTGGGACAACTATTAACACACATGCATTTAACCACCTTCGCTCAAAGCACTACTAATTTGTAATTGCTTGATAAAATGTAGTGGCAGGTTAGAGATTAACTTATTGAATTAGCCACAGTTTGTAAAATTGTTACAACAATCCAGTGAGTGGTTCCCAGGTAAATTAGTGACTCAATCAGGCCTGCAATCATGTCATTAGTTTTAGCTTTGTGCTGTTGATGATTAACTGTACTAAGAGAAGGTCACATGGACTGTTTTACAATGAGGCGTCAAATGCACTCCTTGTTTTCAAACCTTTAAAAACAATCTGATAAATAAACAACTTTGTAATCAATACATGTTGCACCCACACCCGGGATAGGATATTGCTATGCAGAGTAAACTTCTATTGGCAGGTGTAAACAAAGTGGCATGAGTATTGAATAAATGTAAAACATATTTTGATTCATTGTATATTCTGCCTTGCATTGGCTTGGTTTTAAAGAATCTAAAGCATAGGTGACCTCATTGTTGAACAGTAGTCAATCTCTGGGAAAACAGGGATTAATGCATGTGGGAAAAGCATTGTACCAGTCCACGCATGCTTATCCGAGGGTCATTTTTTGCCTTGACTGGTTTTTTGTAAAGAAGAGACTTCCTTCAAATAAAAAATTCAATAAAAGTACGAAGTGTCCTCCCTGATAAGCCTGCGCAGACTGATACTTTAACCACATGCATTCAGCCTGGTTTTCCCAGAGATGGGCTCATATGAGTTATTAACCCTTTGCATGCTGGGAAATTTGTCATCTGCTAAAATGTCGTCTGCTGAATTTCTAAAATTAGCATTTTCTTTGATTTTTTTTTCAAAGAATATTATCAGAATAGCAAACAGTTTGGATCCTGATGAGACGCCACGTTCTGTGGCGTCTCATCTGGATCCAAACTGTTTGCAAAGGCCTTCAAAATTCGGTTCCCGCACTGAAAGGGTTAAAACTTAAAACTGATATTGATTATCGTTTCTTAAACTAAAGACATCAATCAAGTGTAATAATTATTCCACTTATGTTTACATTTAAAATGAAGTATTTGAATTTAAATCCCTATAACAATTATTATCCGTCCATTTTTGCCGTTTGTAACCATTACCTTTGCCCTAAGGTAGATGGCTATCAATTTAAATGAACACTTAGTACTTCAACCATAGTTTCAATTTTCCTTTGTTTATTATGTGAGATGTTGTTTGTTATGAAAGAAAAGCATGACCTTAAGATTATAATTATGTAAAGTTTTAACAGAACATGGCACGTTTTCAGATATCTGTCTGCAAGAAAATAAAAGAATCTACAAAACAAAGACGCAGTTACAATAAGATTCAATAAACATGTTTACAGTGTTTAAGAAATACGCAGTTAAATGTCAACATCATCTAGTGCTTCTATTCACAGGGTGATAAAGCTTACAGCTAATCAGTCAATAGTCTGTATATATAAAAGGACACATGAGTCACATCATGCGAAAATGGGTCTTATGCCATATGCAGCCTGTGTAGCTCCGACCAGCCTGCACATAAGCCTTGTCTGGTCTGGTGGCTCATATGTTTACAGTACAGGTTCAGAAAGTCTGTTCACAGTATCAATATGAATATGGCAGAAATGATGTATCCTATCAGAAAAAGAGCAACAATTCCTAAGCATTTGAGCAATAACTTAATTTATGGATCAAATCAGCGTGTCTTATGTTTCAAGGGGCATACATTATTTTTACAGTTATCATTCAGATGCACATTAATTTTATAGATTCATTTCAGCTGATTGGCCTTTCTTGAATTATGTATATCAGAACTCCAAACTATTGTCCATCGCCAGATAAACAATAACACTTCATTTTTTACTAAAAAAAAAACATGACACAATTTGATATGTCCATTTGATTGTACTTCTTTTTTAAACATAAAATGTCTTTGTGTATTGAACATAAATCCCTTTGTAAATGATAATCTTGAATCACTACAAATTTTTAACACTAATGGGTTTGTGATCCACCCAAGATAACCTGAAACCCTCCATCCCAAGTGTACATCCCAGAAATCAGTACATTTAACAATATTTCACAGATCTGGTATTTGGTATATAGCACCAGTCATCACAGACCGCACCTTGTACCACCACAGCTAATGGCTCCTGACAGCCCACCACTGTTAAAGCAGCACTGCTAATGCACCCACACCTCTTTCTCCCTGTGTTTGTGTTTCCTTTCAATCATTTTATCAAGCTACTAAACAGTAACGAGCCAAGCTCTAAGAAAACAGGGCTTAATGCATATGCGTCAAGTGTTAAACCAGATTAGACTGCGCAGTCCCCACTGGCTCATCAGGAACAACACTTTCAGCTTTTATGAAATTCTTCCTTCAAAGGAATCCCCTTCTTAACGAAAATCCAGTTCAAGCGAAAAGTGTCATCCCTGATTAGCCTGTGCAGACAGGGTTTATCTAGGGCAAACTAAACCCACATGTATTAAGCCCTGTTTTCACAGAGCGACTTAAATTCTTTCTTTAAATCCTCTCAATATTAGATCAAGGATGATTCATGGCAAACATCTCTCTTCATTCTTTTATGTCAAGGTTAACCTATTTCATGATCATGTTAAGAAACTTATCAACATTTTTGTGGTCACCTGTTTTATAAATAATTCACCACAAAGCCAAACAGCACAAAGAAATGGGGGAATTTTCACTAGATCTTGGCTATCTGTGTCAACATGTGGTTTTGCCATATACATGTACTGCAGCCAATTTCAATATTGAACTTCAAAAACTATTCTATGATTTCTATCAATACTATGGTTATTATTATTATCATTGAGTCACCTGCCTATCTTGGAGCAAATAAAAATTAGTTTTGCTTTACTTTTCATTTGAAACATTTTTAATATGTCATAATTTCATTATTTATGCAACATTAAATAAATAAGAACTTTCGCAGATAAAATGCTGTTAAATCTATGGGCCATTGGAGGACTTCCATTCCCATAATTGTTTTAACCCTTTACCACTTAGGTATGTATTTTAACCCTTTACCACTTAGATACATTACATAATTTTAACCCTTTACCACTTAGATACGTATTTTAACCATTTACTACTTAGATAGGTATTTTAACCGTTTACCACTTAGATACGTATTTTAACCATTTACTACTTAGATACGTATTTTAACCATTTACTACTTAGATACGTATTTTAACCATTTACTACTTAGATACGTATTTTAACCATTTACTACTTAGATAGGTATTTTAACCGTTTACCACTTACATAAGTATTTTAACCCTTTACCACTCACATAAGTATTTTAACCCTTTACCACTTAGATACATTACATAATTTTAACCCTTTACCACTTAGATACGTAATTTAACCCTTTACCACTTAGATACATTACATAATTTTAACCCTTTACCACTTAGATACATTACATAATTTTAACCCTTTACCTCTAGATATGTATTTTATTCCTTTACCACTTAGATATGTATTTTAACCCTTTACCACTTACATAAGTATTTTAACCCTTTACCACTTAGATAAGTATTTTAACCCTTTACCACTTAGATAAGTATTTTAACCCTTTACCACTTAGATATGTATTTTAACCCATTACCTCTTAGATACATATTTTAAACCTTTACCACTTAGATATGTATTTTAACCTTTTACCACTTAGATATGTATTTTGATGCATTTGTAGTCCCATAGAAAGTTCAATTAAAGACCTTTCTTACTAAATTCAAGATTTAAAGGATTCATTTCTAACCCTTAGATACTGATGAGCAGCAAACAGCATAAAACCTGAACAGACTGTGAGTGACTCGCAGGCTGTTCTGGTTTTATGCTGTTTGCACATAGCCATTTTTACTTTGCTCTGAGTGGGAAAGGGTTAAGATACTGACTTCAATATCAACACAACATAGATATCTTATTGTTTTTATCTTTTAGACAACTTTTAATAAGACTTAATTAATGCATATGTATGATTGTCTGGTTAGCGCAGTGGTTGCATGTTGTGTATGTCTGGTTAGGACAGTGGTTGCACATGGTTTATGTCTGGTTAGCGCAGTGGTTGCACGTTGTGTATGTCTGGTTAGGACAGTGGTTGCACATGGTTTATGTCTGGTTAGCGCAGTGGTTGCACGTTGTGTATGTCTGGTTAGGACAGTGGTTGCACATGGTTTATGTCTGGTAAGCGCAGTGGTTGCATGTGCTTCTCACTGGGTCCAATTCCCAATCCCACTTGAGTCTGGTTGGTGGTCACCATACCAGACAGGTGGGTAATTTCCCCATGGTACTCCGGCTTCCACCCACAGAATAAGACAACACCAAAATTTAAAATCATTCAACTAAATAGCTGGAAATTGCAGCTTTAATAATTCAAAATGTGTCCTAACTATTCTATTAAGTCTAGTAAGTTAATAATGTAGGAGTGCTGGGACACACTCTGAGTCTGCACATAATGCAGCATCAGGCACAGAGGGACATCATTAACCCATTTGTGCCTAGTGGACACTCCCATCCTTTTAAATTGGATCAATTTATTCTCAAAATTAGGGATGTCTAGTATATTTATTTCTATTTTTTAAATATTACTTACAGAAATTCCTTTAAGCAAACAGCGCAGACCCTGATGAGAAGCCGCTTCATGCAGCGTCTCATTTGTGCCTACGCTGTTTGCCAAGGCCTTTTTTCTAGACGCTAGGCATAAATGGGTTAACTACAAAATACATATGCACAGTGTTTATGATTCCACTATATAAGAAAACCACTTTAGAAAATTGTATAATTTAACTTCAAACAAGCTAAACCCACAAACTATCTCAAACTGTCAAAGTCCCTATTTTTGCCACAAAAAACTTTAACTTATCACATTTTGATGCCCATGGTTACTGATACCGCTGTTAAGATATGTTTTATGAACATGATAATGATCCACACCATCAAAAATCATGTGGTGATTTTATGTTTATTTAAAGACCCCCAGCTAAAGGGTTAAAAAGCTAATCCACAAATAACAGACATAGTTGTGGTCACATCTTTGGGGGCCATTCTCTTTGACACCGAATACTGTCTGTAAACAAGGAATACTAACTAACTATTTGATCTCCATAAAACCATTACTCAGCAATTGATCTACATGATAATTGGCATAAACTTTCTGGAGTCTATTGAAATAAGGTCAATAGATTAGTATAAATTTTAGTTCATAAAGGTGAGTCATCATGTTAGAATACAAACATTGTGCTGTTAAAAGTCATGTAACTTTTTGAAAAAGGGTACTGGTACAAACGATAAAATGTTCATTATAATATTGAATGTGCAATATCTGGAACTGATTATAAAATCCCAGCATTGTTAACACTGTGGCATTTGATTATTATTGTAAAATGTGAAATATGATTAAGTTTAAACCTATTTATTTCAGATTTTATTAAAAGGCTCATTGAAAAAAACATTTGCTTTTTTGGGGAAAAATCAGTTATTTGTGCTCCTGGAAAGTTCTTGAGAAAGCACCCAAGTGGAAATCAAATCAGTTTTTCTGGTCCCAAGACAGTCACCATAAAGACCTATTGTACCATTCTGACTCTTGTAAGACATGAGTAATAACCAAGTAACTTTGATGTGAATAGTGTATGGTATAGTTTTCAGCTCAACATTACAAGGAAATTACTGACAAAAATATATTTGAGCCTTTCCCTGCGAAAATGAGGCAATGCATGTGCGCAAAGTGTCACCCCAGATAAGCCTGTGCAGTCAGCCTTAAGTGGATTTCAAGTAAGAAGAGACGTCATTTAAACGAACGATACAATACAATGCAATCAGAAAATGCGGTCCCTGATTAGCCTGTGTGAACTGCACAGGCTAATCAGGGACGAAACTTTCTGTGCATGCATTCAGCCTGGTTTTAGCAGAGAGAGGCTCATATACTTTAACCCTTTGCATGCTGGGAAATTTGTAGTCTGCAAAAATGTCGTCTGCTGAATTTTTAAAATTAGCATTTTATTCGATTTTTTTCCAAAGAATACTATCAGAATAGCAAACAGTTTGGATCCTGATGAGACGCTGTGGCGTCTCATCTGGATCCAAACTGTTTGCAAAGGCCTTTTTAATTTGGTTCCCGCACTGAAAGGGTTAAAAATGTTCATAGCTTACATCTATCCAGTATCAACATAAAACCTGAGCAACAAAATACCGGTGTTCTATCAACAATACTGGAAGAAGAGTTCTCTCCCTTTGACTGACTGCCTAGAGGCTCTCTCAGTGGTCAAGTGGTCACTGATGCCAGGTCATGAGTCACCACTTACTGGGGAAAACCCATCACACTACCAGGCCATAAACCTGTAACTCTCATTTATGGAGGTCATTTATGTCACTGGCAATCTGTCCAGTCAGTAGATAGAGGTAGTGGTTTTGACAGGTAGCTAGTTGGTCACAGTTCATGGGCATTAATTAAATGTTAAGCCACGGCTACTTAACATGTAGTGAACAAGTTTATGTATGTATTTTAGTCTTAGCATAATTTAAACTGATAACATCATGGTACAGTTGAACACCAATATTTTTAATACCTTTAATTCTAATTAATTGCTATTTTAAAATGTTTTCCAGATCCTGATTTTTACTTCTTTCTACATGTAATGCTAAATTGTTACATCCTTAATAACAATTTTCTAATCTGAAGTCATCTATATTTCAAACTAAAATTTCAGTCTCAAAAATGTTTGTCACACTTTTACACATTGGCATTGATCAACAGTGGTTTTGCACCTTCTCTAGTTGTCTGGCTTATCAAATAAGTGTTGATTTTATAATTTATAAAAACAATTGCCAACAAAGAATTAGATTCAGTATCAGGAAAAAAACTGCAGCAAAAAATGAACTATATGACTGTGTTACAAAAAATATTTATATTATGAATGTATATTAAATTATGCAATAGTTTGTGTTTTAACTACATAAATCTTTTTTTCATTTTTTTAATTATTTGTAAATTCATTTGTTAATTAATCCCAAAGCAGTTTAATCTGGTTTAGAACCTTTATATTGCAATAACTTCATTACTGGTAATTCACTGCTGTGACCTTAAAATAACATAGATGGATCCCTTATTTACTTTACTCTGAATTTCTACAATCACTTCATTGTAAATGAATCAAACAGCACCATCCTAATTCCATCAGCTGTATGAACACAGAGTAAATGCTGCCCACTCCAGACATGACAAGATACAGTTGAGATAATTCATAGTTGAGCATGACCTCGATTTGGTCAAGGCTAAAACATTCTCCATATTCTGTTGTACACATGGGGAAAGCACATGACTATTCAACAGATTATCACAATGTGTTTCCTGTCATTGAGCTTCTACTGGGATTGTATGGTGAGATTTCATAATCTAACTGCTACATTGTGTCACAACATTACAACAATATACCCTACCCACAATGTCATGATGTGAACTCAATTTAACCTCCCATTGAAGTAAAATACTAAATTAACTCAAGCAATCCGCCATGACTCAGAATGAAAATAGACACTCCTAGACCCAAGAGATTCCTACCAACCCGTAATGGCCCTAGGGAGCTAGTCAAACCCTTTATTGCCCCTTTCCACAACACTCCCACACATATGTTCTCATCAAGGTCAAAATTACCGTAGCATTCCTATCAACTAGGGAGCTACAAGTAGTCGGTCCCTTTTTACCCCACACAAATGCTCTTATCAAGGTCACATGATCGGGTTAGCATGCCTCCTACTTCCAGCTTTCATGTTTAATCTCTTGCATGGCTAGGCTTCACTCTCCAACAATAAACAGATACCTGGGTAATACTGCTTCAATCATCACTGGCTGTTACATTACAATAAGACAACCATTTCACGACCATTTCACGGCACATTAGGCAATCCATTAGTTCACGGTTGGATGCCGGCTGCACCCATCACAGGATCAAAGGCTTTATTGACATTCACTCATAATACATGTAATAATGATAATAAACAGGAAAAATGATATATTATAAAAAGGATCTTTTTTATATACCGGTAGTTTAAAGAACAGTGATTGTTTCATGCAAATAGTCATTTCTTACAATTAAACTATTTTTAATCAAAATCATTAAAACATGACAAAAAAGGAATATATTGAAAACCTTATTGCATTCAGTAAGTGCAGAAAATAATGGCAGGAAACCATTAGCTCAGGAATGTGGATATTTTTGTCATGATCCCATTGTGAAATATGGCTCAGAGCTACATTGCAGAAATTCTATTTATGATTCCTCCCCTATGCTATAATATCTCCGTTTAGATAACAACATGATACTTTTAATATGTGTACTTCATGTGCAATATTTCCTTAATACAGGAAGAAAACAAATAATACAGGAAGGTTTTACTACCACTAGATTGTAACAAATGTTACTGATTTGATTTCTCAAAGTGTAATATTTCTAATATTAATGAAAAACATCATAGTATTGTAAGCAAAAGGAGTGATTGTACAGAAAACAATAAATGTCTTTTTAAAAGATGTACGGTGTTGATGTGTTTTGATTTGTTTTGTTGAAAATGATCGTCAATAGAATAAAAAAGTTATGAGTAATGTTACTAATGTTTTTCTAAACAATTCTTAGCCACATTACATACATTAAAATGAGTAGTTTGCAATCTTATCGGATATTTTTTCGAGAATGTAAACACCCCATGAAGACTTGTATTTCTGAGAACAAGCTTAAGACCCAGAAAGGGGATGTGCATGGCAATGCCAGTATAACCCCATAACTAGTAATGGCGGGGTATAATTAATGCTTACTAAAGTTAGTAAAAAATCAGTTTTGTTAGTATCATTATTTTTCTGTCAATCAACCACTGTTGAGGAAATGTACTTACCTATGTTTGCCCCATGCAACAGAATCTAAAATCGTTTTATTTGCTGTTTCATAATTATTATTATCACGGTGCCTATACCACGTGACTTTTTCCGATCTGTGTTTGGAGAATAAAACGCGACCCAGTTAACATTTTTAAGGATCTCTTTTTAAATATTTCATCATTTTTAATGGGATAAAGTGGAAAGCCCGTTCATTTGTACGAGTTTTCTATAGGTATCATGATCTTTTTAAACAAATAAGCATTTTTTCAGTAAAGTTCAACCGCATTCTCCAAACACAGATCCGAAAAAGTCACATGGTATAGGCACCGTGATTATGACAAATCAATTTATTTTAATGTCAAAGCTCTTTTAAACAGGACAATCATAGAGAATGAATACTTGATATTTATCAAAGCATTTATTCAAGTGAATCAGATTAGAGCCTGTTGAGCATTAACTGTGGGTATCTGTCAGAAATAGGAACTTTGATGTCCAGATGGGATCTTGATTACCTAATGGGAAGTGAGTCACTTTCTTTAAAACCAGTATAGTTTTAATGTGAGGATCAGATTTTCTCAATCTTAAACCAATAAATAAATATAGATGAGGAATATTTATTTGGACAGATTAATAATCTTATCAGGGTGCCATTAATAAAATGTTGTTAACTTACATGAAATTCAAAACGACCAAGTTTATGCCAATACCAACACGTTCACCCACATTTGTTGTGGAACCACAAATTGTGAATACTAGCAAATCTTACACACCGGGGTAATTAGGTTTTATCTTGTTTGAGCATTGTAACCATAGTTCAAGTTTTGTTGTATACAACCAAATCTTTTATTTCATTAAAGAATCGCTTAACATTATTGTGTCATACATAAATAATTTTTTAAGTAAAAGTAAAACAAGGGCTGTTTGTAAAACATGCATGCCCCCCATATGGGCTGTCAGTTGTGGTGGTAGCCATTGTGTGATTACGTTTTTTGTCACTGTGACCTTGACCTTTGACCTAGTGACCTGAAAATCAATAGGGGTCATCTGCAAGTCATGATCAATGTACCTATGAAGTTTCATGATCCTAGGCGTAAGCATTCTTGAGTTATCATCCGGAAACCATTTTACTCTTTCGAGTCACTGTGACCTTGACCTTTGACCTAGTGACCTGAAAATCAACAGGGGTCATCTGCCAGTCATGATCAATGTCCCTATGAAGTTTCATGATCCTAGGCATAAGCATTCTTGAGTTATCATCCGGACACCATTTTACTCTATCGAGTCACTGTGACCTTGACCTTTGACCTAGTGACCTGAAAATCAATAGGGGTCATCTGCCGGTCATGATCAATGTCCCTTTGAAGTTTCATGATCCTAGGCAAAAGCATTCTTGAGTTATCATCCGGAAACCATTTTACTGTTTCACCAGTACATAATATAATCTGCAAATGTGGTCCTAAACTGCATCCAAGAACGAGTCACTGTGACCTTGACCTTTGACCTAGTGACATGAAAATCAATAGGGGTCATCTGCCTGTCATGATCAATGTACCTATGAAGTTTCATGATCCTTTGCATAAACGTTCTTGAGTTATCATCCGGAAACCATCTGGTGGACGGACGTACGGACGGACCGACATGTGCAAAACAATATACCCCCTCTTCTTCGAAGGGGGGCATAAAAAGATAAAAAAATTTAAGGAAGTATGATATTAATTCAGGTGGTGTAATGATTGTAATAATAAAATGAAAACACATTACATACATGATGGTAACGGGTCAATTGACCAGTCGCCAAATTATCGATCGCTCCGCCCACACAGTCACGTGGTAAAGTGATTGGAAAACTCCGACAAGCAGATCGCAATGATGGCGGATTAGGCGGGTGAAATCGTATATTTTGTAATGATGTATCAGGCTATTTTCTAAAATATAAATTGTTAAAGCGGCAAAATAAAATAAACTGCTTTGTAAAACTTTAATACAATCATATATGCTGTAGAGAGAAATTGCGTAATCAAAATAAATATGTAAACGAAAGACTGACTATCAGAAACGTTTCATATACATATATAAGGAGCTGAATAAAATATGTAAAAATGAACATTTATTTTATTATAATCTTGGATTTTTATTAAACATCCTTAGGGCTATTTATAAATTATATATTTATATATAATTATTTAGATGAATATATATTAAGTATCAAATCCAAATGCCGCATCTATATCATTACGAATGAGTGCGTTTTCCCGTTTATTAAAATGTATAGATCTCTGGTTTATTGTGTTATTTTCAAACAGAGACAAAGATTGTCTTTATTAAGATATAAATCAAATTTTGAGTTAAACCATAATTTAATATATGCCTAATTTCGTGGTTTCATTTACATATAGTCCGATATGCATTTTTATATCATTTTTTTAATGCGAACCTCTTACAGTTCACTTTCGAAAAATTAAATGTTGGTTTTCCAGTGCTATTCACGAATATTCGAATGTAATTTATTAAGTATATACTGCATTTGTTTATTATTAGATCACCTTTATATGTTCATTGCAATGTTCACATTTCTCCCCATATCAATATAATGTATTGTACACTTTACATATGAAGTCACGATAGTATAGCTGGCTAAGCCGCGTTGAACACACCCTTTGCTGTTGTTTTTACTTTAGTTAAAACAATATTTAAGTTAATAATTTATGAATGTTTCCGTTGTTTATAATCCACAGAAAATAAATATGTTATTGGCAGTAATTAAACAGTTTTCTTTTCTTGTGTACAGAACCTAACAATGCCTCAATGTTCCTACATTCTGATGAACATATACTGTTATTTATTAATTATCGACAATTACGCCGAGATTATTAAAAAGAAACACGTGACACTGTGGCAATTATTAGGTTGCCCAAACTGCTCAATTATATTGTGCATGAAACGCTTTAACACGTTTTAAAGAACGCACAGCTGTTGTGTTCATTTTTTTCATTACTCGTTCATATTTTCAAGAAAGATAAGTAAAATAATGTCCTTTTATACAGTGTGTATAACACCTACAGTTTTAAATTATGATCAAACAGCATTAAGCAGGCATTTGATATACAATCTGTGTAAACCGTTAAAAGTTACGCTCATTCCATATGTACTACATGCTTTGTTTGTCGGACAAAATGGCTGCCAGATAAACGCTGCTAAGGGGTGTGTGAAAAATCGATATCTGATTGGCTTATCGGAAAATTTGATTGACAGGTGGCGACTGGTTAATTAATTAATTAATTAATTAAGTGAATGTACATGATTTTGTAAATTGTGTGTAAAAAGTAAATTTCAATATTTTGGGGGAAAAAAATCAATAGAAAAATGAAGGATAGGCAATAATAGAACGTTTGTGGGCTAAACATATCTTAAATATTTGAAATTCGCTATAAACTGATTCCACGCCTCTATTACTGATAATGACATTCATCAGTTAAAAGTGCATGTTACCTGATTACCTGCAGTGCAAGGGTTCCCAGTGCAGTGTAACAGATACACATGCATCATTGTTCTACTCAGTTACACAAAATTCCCCCTGTACATGTGGTATACATATCATGGGTTACAAAATACATCTTTCGCCTCATTTAAAGGCTGTCGACTTACTCATAGCAGTAGGTACGAATGCTGAATCATCGATTAGTTTTGCACTTATTAACTTCTTTGGCAACTATGTATTGAAGCATTTGGAAACAGATTTGTGTAATGCTATACATTATTCTGATTAGTAATCTATAAAATAAACCTAAAATTAATTGGTTATATTAGACGTAACATATTGCAATCAGCTCCTGTAAAACAATTCAACAAGACTTTAGTGCATAAAGGTTCTGTGGTAAGCGATAAACCATTAGAAAAAGATCAAAATTTTAAAATATCATACCTCTTGTTGTATAAACACAAAGTTACTGTTCTTTTTTTTAAGTTCTTACATAAAATAATGTTTTATCTTTCTATACTCAAGATATCGGGGTAAAATATAACTTTGTTTGGTTTTCATGAAAAGTACCCCAAGACCTCAAAAAGTCGCTTCTCACAAATAAATTATTTAAAATGGTTTCTATGGTTTGGGTTTTCATGGCTGCTAAGTGATTAACCAACAGGGATGGTTGGGTGTGAGTTGCCTGTAAAATACCCCTAAAATAATGCACCCTAGTGTTTTTGAAACCACAGATTAAATCTGAGTTTCTTTCAAGGAGTTCTACAAAGATTTGACAAAGGCTGAATCAGTTTGTCATGCCAACAATACAAGGTTATGGTATGAATTCCAGCTATGCACTTAGTTTTTAAGCTCTCACAATGTCCTATATGGCATGTCAGGACACAATGAACTCTTGTATGGTACTACCATTATACATGTGTTATGAGATTTAAACCAACTTTCTAAATAAGCTATAAACATTATGTCGCAAGTACACAACCTTCTTTTGCCAGATCCTTACCAGATCCTATTTTAAAAAGCTACTTTATTGGTACATGTATCCCAGTTGAGGCTTTTCCTATATAACACCCCATCAGTTTACTATGCACTCCAGCGTAACCAGCTGTTACCTGGAGCTTAGGATAACCGCCAATTAGGAAGCACAAAGGGACGCCGGCTTAAAACACCTTACAAACCCTAATTATACACCTCACATGTCTTGAAAGCCTGAAAAACAAGCAGTCACCAACATCTGAACTAGAATACGTTTTAAATTTGAGCTGAACAATATGATGGTTAATCTAACACTGACCACAATTCAGAGTGAATGGAAGTAATAACCTTGTGCAATTGGTTTGGAATTATTATTCAAGGGGGCAAGATGGCTCAGGACAATTGGGCGGCTGTGTTGGAATGAAGCAGGCTGTCTTGATTGAAGGCTGGAAAAAGAGAATCCTGTTTTCCTATTGTTTTGAGGAGGATATGTGAGGCATTGATATTTGATCCATCTTTTTGAGCTTGAGAAATTAGAAATTAATTAATGAATAAAAACAAATATTAAAGATTGATTAACATTTCACACCAGGAGGCACTGTCCTTACTTTTGAATCTGTTTTTTTAGCTTGGCTGTTTTCGTCTGTTTATTGTCATAGCCAGCTCTTCATGTCTTTCCGCCATCCGCCGTCTGCGTTGTGCTAAAACCTTAACATTTTGTTAACCTTTTGAACATTGGTATTAAAATGAAAGTGCTTCCACCTACAGCATTCAAGCTTCATATGTAGCTGCATCTTGATGAGTTCTACGCGCCACACCCATTTTTGGGTCACTAGGTCAAAGATCAAGGTCACTGTGACCTCTTAAAAAAAAATAATCTGACAATCTTTCTTTAATTCAAAACTGCACCCACAGCCGAGCGTTGGCACCCGATATGCCGTGCTTTTGTTTGGGTTTTTTAATGCTTTTCTGTGAGATCTATTTAAGGCTAGCCTTTGACATTAATAGAACTAAATATGTGTCTATAGTATGAACAATTTTGTTTTAAGTTAATGACAAGAAATGTATCCTAAGGACATGGATTCCCCGGCTTGACTTTAAAGAAAGTGACATGTTTCTTTGCATGCTACAAAGCGTCTATGATGATCACTTGTGCCAAAATATTTTGGAATCCATGATGCAGGACAAAGTAATGGGCCGGACATAAAAATATACGTTCAATATATAAATATAATTATATAAGGAATATAAAAAAAAACACAAATAGTCCATTGTGACTTGGACATTTACGGGAGCGACAACGTTTGATGCACATGATAGGTTGTCTTGATATGATAATCATTTGCACAAACTTATGACCAAAATACCATCCTGCACGACAAAATTATGAGCGGGTCACATAATGTCATACACACTAAATACATACACTAACATAGATAAGAGGAACATTATAAACTGCAAGTCTGAGCCTTGGGTTTGGTCAGTGAAAAAAAATATGTATATACTATTTACTTGTGCATGCAAACATATCAGGGGCGTTTTGCAAGTATTTCAACTACCGGTAAATCTAAACATGTATGCATACAATCCATATTCCATCTGTTTGTGCAGATACAAATTCAGTTAAGTTTTTACATTTTTTAGACAGTAACAAACAAAAAAAACATTGCCAAAAATATTTATTTTGTTACACTTTCAAAGGGACTTAAATTCACTCATACAAAAACTGGCCTACCCCACTGAGAATTTTGCTACACTAAACTGCCATTATCAATAGTGTACATCCATAAACTGGCTCATGTACATTTCATTCATAACTATTTTACTGCTGCTACTGAGTTTACATCTGCCACTAATAGTGTCCTCGTGACAACTTTTTATGCCCCCGAAGGAGGGCATATTATGATCGGACTGTCCGTCCGTCTGTCCATCACACTTTGCGTTTAGGTTTCGAAAAATGCTCATAACTTCTATGTCGCTTCAGATAGCAATTTCATATTTGGCATGCATGTGTATATGGACAAGGCCTTTCCAAACGCACACAAATTTTGACCCCTGTGACCTTAACCTTGAAGTTAGGGTCCGCGTTTAGGTTTCGAAATCTGCGTTTAGGTTTCGAAAAAAGCTTATAACTTCTATGTCCCTTGAGCTATAACCTTCATATTTGGTATGCATGTGTATATGGACAAGGCCTTTCCATACGCTCACAAACTTTGGCCCCTGTGACCTTGACCTTGAACTTAGGGTCTGCGTTTAGGTTTCGAAATCTGCATTTAGGTTTCGAAAAAGTCTCATAACTTCTATGGCCCTTGAGAAATAACCTTCATATTTGGTATGCATGTGTAAATGGACAAGGCCTTTCCATACACACAAAAATTTGACCCCTGTGACCTTGACCTTGAACTAAGGGTCTGCGTTTAGGTTTCGAAATCTGCATTTAGGCTTTGAAAAATGCTCATAACTACTATGTCTCTTGAGAAATAACCTTAATATTTGGTATGCATGTGTATATGGACAAGGCCTTTCCATACGCACACAAATTTTGACCCCTGTGACCTTGACCTTGAACTAAGGGTCCGCATTTGGGTTTCAAAATCAGCGTTTAGGTTTCAAAAAAGCTCATGATTTCTATCAAGCATTTATAGGGGGCATAAGTCATCCTATGGTGAAAGCTCTTGTTAATTTTATAACTATGAAATTAGTGTTCATAAAAATGAGACATACATCTTAAAAAAACATTCTATGAAATATTTTTTGAAAAAAAAGTATTTTTTAAAATAAAATACAGCATTATAAACCGTCAATTTCCCCCCCTTTTACTAAGAGCATTGCCCTAACGTCAGTACCAACAAATAGGTGGATTGAATATCTCGAACTATTTGATATAAAAAAAAGGATATTTTTTTTTTTGTCTCTTTCACTTTGTTCTAAACATTTAAAGTGTTTTGTACTTATACCAACAAGGATATCAGTAAAACTGATGGATGCTCCCCAATGATGCTTTGTTGATATATGGGTTAATTGTGTGGAAAAAATGAGACCTTGAAAAAATCTAATATTAGCTTCAGTGACCTTGACCTTGACCCCAGTGACCTCAAACCTCATCAAAAGGTAGAGGTCCATGCAAGGTACCTACATGACAAATATGAAAGAGATCGGTAAAGTATTGAAGGTGCTATGAGAAACTGTAACAAAAGTGTGAAGGAAAAATCTATTATTAGCTTTGGTGACCTTTACCTTGACCCCAGTGACCTCAAACGTCATCAAAAGGTAGAGGTCCATGCAAGGTATCTACATGCCAAATATGAAAGAGTATTGAAGGTGGGATGAGAAACTGTAACAAAAATGTGACGGAAAAATCTATTATTAGCCTTGGTGACCTTGACCCCAGTGACCTCAAACGTCATCAAAAGGTAGAGGTCCATGCAAGGTACCTAATGCCAAATATGAAAGAGATCGTTAAAGTATTGAAGGTGCTATGAGAAACTGTAACAAAAGTGTGACGGAAAAATCTATTATAAGCCTTGGTGACCTTTACCTTGACCCCAGCGACCTCAAACGTCATCAAAAAGGTAGAGGTCCATGCAAGGTATCTACATGCCAAATATGAAAGAGATCAGTAAAGTATTGAAGGTGCTATGAGAAACTGTAACAAAAGTCTATTATTAGCCTTGGTGACCTTGACCTTGACCCCAGTGACCTCAAACATCATCAAAAGGTAGAGGTCCATGCAAGGTATCTACATGCCAAATATGAAAGAGATCGGTGAAGTATTGAAGGTGCTATGAGAATCTGTAACAAAAGTGTGACCGTACGGAAGTACAGAAGTGCGGAAGGACAAACTGGCAACTATATGCTCCCCATATATATATATGGGGAGCATAATAAAAAACAATTTTAGAAAATCTTCATGATTACAGTAGGAAATCCAGTTTTAATTTAATGTTTAAATTAATTAAAGACCACATGGAATATTTTTTGCAAATTTATCATAGTAACGAACATGGGGACTGAAATTTATTCACTTCCTTCTGTAAGACTCATTAGGAGTCAATGCTTCCCTCTTAAATCCCACTGAAATCCGCTTTGTCAACTCAAAGGCTCACATCCTTAACAGATGTGTTATTACAGGCCTCAATAGCGACTCAGCATATATTGACGCTGTCAAAATATGTTTTAAAGACTTCATAAGGTCATCTGTTTTCATGATACTGAACTGAAATTATTGAGATTTTAATCAAAGAAAGAATATGTGGACTCAATTTATTTTTTTAATTCTGGTAATGCATGGGTATTTACTTTACACAATTAAATATACTTTTAAAGTGTGGTCTTCATTTGGTCTTGTACATAATCTGCATATAATTATCTAACAATCATGACCTCATTGGTTGAATGAGTTTGTTTGTTTTTTATTAAATTAATTCTGTTCTTTTTGCTATTATTTTGGATGAAAAATACATCTGGGACTCAGAAAATAAATAATTTTATAAAATGCCTCAGAAATGAATGAATTTAAATTACAAATATGAAAGCAATAGAGACTGTTCATTTTTAATGTGCAAATGATAATAATTACAGGTACTGAAGCAACGGACATTCCAGTTTGATTAATTGATTCATAAATCATAGTCATCATGCAGGGAAAGAACTTCTAAGCTGCACTGGCCTTGAAAGACCCTCCCCCAGCAGGGATCCCATCTTTCATATAACAATCACAGTCAATCAGACACATGCATAACGATCTGCATCACCCCAGGTGCATGCATCCCGCAGTAATCTCTGTTGTCCAGAAGCATGACAGTGATGCATGAGTCCAGCAGTTATTGCAGTTTGTGTCATTCTCTCTAATCTTTAATTGTTCCCCTCTTGTGACAGTTCACAGTGATAACAAGATTATCCTGTTAAAGTCTTCACCCTGACTTGTATGTCATTGTAATCGGCCCTTCTCAAATTAACCTCCAGCCCCTTTTCAATACTGGGTCGCGTGCAAACTGCTACTGACCACACGACCGCCATTTTCGTGGATTTCTCCCAGAAGCAGCCAAGCATACCCATAAAGAAAATTATTGGTCAAGAAATGGCATGTGACAAACGCGATTTTGTTGATCCTCTTATCGTATCATGCGTAATTATTATCTCTCCTCTGCTAACAGTGTTACACTAAACGACATGCTCCAAGCGAGGTACCTTGTCCTCAGACAATGGACGCCTGCCGGTCATTTGCAATTGACTTTCCGATGAAGACTGCCCATGGGTATAGTGGTCACGTGACCGTGCAATCTTTACTTCAATAGGGCAATAATTTTTCCATTACTTTTTCAAAAAGAAGCTGATGGTGTATCATTTAGAATTGCATAAAATTACACCAAAAGCTGATAAAGGTCATCTATTAAGGAAATGTAAAATGTCATAGAAGCATTTTATTGTCCTTAATATGTTATAAGCAACCTTTATTTTCTTAAGTTTATCTGTGACATGAAAAAGCAACATGTTATTCTATATTTTTGTTATAAATTTTCTGTAGTATCAACCTTTTGCTACATTAGCCTTTTTTCAAAGATTCGTGATGACAGCCTGATGTAGATGTTTCTATGAAATATGAAATTTTCATATTTTATTTTATTTTTTGTCATCTAGGTTGCTCCTATTATGACATGCTTGCCATTTTGAACTTGACCAAGACAATAAATGAAAACTCTCCCAAGAAAATTTAACTAAATAAAGTTAAATGGATCTATCTATCTTTGAATTTCAAATATGTTTAAAACAGTTCATTTTTATGGACTAAAACTAGTCTATGTTCAAGTGATTGTTATTCAGAAAATACTGAAAACATTTAGTATTGTGGATCAAAATTAAAGTTGTTGTATTACTTCTTGGGGTAAAATGCATGCTTGAAAAAATGGATGTATTGGGCAATAAGATATTTTAGGCCAATTTAGTTAAAGAGTATTGTGTTTAAAAGGATCAAATTGTGGTTATAATATTTTAATGCATACTATTAAAAGTATTTTCTTAAGTTTTTGAAATAGCGAATTGGACAACTACATAGGTAATTATTTTTGACTTATACATTCAATATTGGCCTTGAATATGAAAATCAAATTTATCTTAAAAAATTAAAATGCAAATAATTATAATGCCTCTATTTGTCAAAATCAGTGAAATTGCAACTGCTCATTAGATGATAAACATCATTCATTATGTTTGTTGATTATGCTAAATAATTTTAAAGTGAATGACTATTACACGGTCATAAAAACCTCTATAGCAGACACAACAGGTTTAGTACTTGAAATAATTAGAGCATGCTTCATTAAACCATGTTGAAATAAATTAAAATTATGTCTATTCAAACACACACGTGGTGATGCGTTTGGCCATTCATTCGCCCCTATAATAAGAATTTATAATGAACTTCAAACTGACACAACTATCGCAACCTTAAAGAATTTATGCACGATTGAGCCCTATTAGTCGAACGTTTATTTGTCCCACCACCTCTCTACTAATCATTACAGGCCCAACCTTTCACCCAGCCATATCATGTGACATCACACTGATGCAGGTAAATGCGCTGATGGATAGACATAATTACATCATAAACTGCTGCATAACGCCTTCTAACAAAACATCATTGCAACATCCAACACCCAAATGCACGCAAGCACTTGTACGAAACCCCGTATCAATTTGCGACCCTAGGCATTGAATAATTTAAATGAGTATAATAACTTCTTTAATCATCTCTGTCGTCACGCTTCCTATTTATGAAGAACAATTGAATGCTTACGCCACCAGGACATAACAGATTGAGCGCTGATGCATAGACTGGGGCAATTCTCTACGGGTATCATTGGAGAAACGTGACTTCAATAAAATACCCACTATCACCAATTTGAAGTCATTTGGTTGAAGCAATGATGCATGATAGCTTTTAAAAAGTACTAAAATATCCTAAAACCTGCTTATAGCACACGTTTTGCATGTTTAAGGTCTCATCGGGTACTACTGTTATGAAGTTGTATGAATTTTTTTGTCCATGTTTTTATGTCATAAAATAATTTTAAACAGGCATGATGTGGGCTATTTATTGTTTGGAGTATTTAACAATAACGGATTAAATATCAAAACGTTTGTCATAAAATTACAATAACACACCCACAAAGATTCATCTCAGCATGAATTGGGATTAAAATAACAGCATTTTTCCGTAATAAAAGTACCCATATTTTACACGCAATATTTATGAGGCCTGTAAATTGACAGGTATAAAGGAAATCAAAATTGATAGAAATAACAAAACCATAAAACCAAAGCAACAAACATCACTAGGTCCCCCTCTCAGCAGGAGGACTAGAAAATCAGTCACATCATGGTATCTTATTGAAAACCCTTTCTGCTGAACACTCTCGTTTTCTCATGGTGAAGTAACAGCCCTCCAGATTTACAATCAAACCAGCCCCATCAGAGAGGGGCGTGAAAGCGTTAAAAAGTTAAAAACCGTTAACAATTGTGACCAATAAAATCCATCCAGGGTTCCAATAAATATTCACAGACTCATTTGCATGTTTTCTCCCCATTCCAGCATTTTTTTAGACAATCATAAGTTGTACCAAGACCAACTGTCTAGTTAACGCTATAAAACAGTAGGCATTCAATAAAGAAAGTCCTTCATTCAATGTTTGGGTACCCAACAATGAGTGATTGGCTTGTAACATTGTGTCCAACAAAGACTTGGATAAATCCAGCTGTATATTTGGACACTTTAGAACCGATTGATCAGAAATTGAACTTTTATTTCTTCATTTTAATCAATCACCGTGCCAAAATGGTATTAATTGAATAGGTCTTTAATTCTTAAATTTCACTGCCCCCTTGTTCTAAGAGGCACATTATGTCACTGATGAAGAATGTCAAGGAGCTATGTTTGACCTTTAGAAACCCTGGCATGGGTCATATTTCCTATTTATCAGTGGCACTATATCTTAATCAGTCTTAAGGTCAGAAACTCAGCACATAAATGTTTCATTTCAATTGATTGATTGAAACATTTATGCTTGATTGTTTTAAATAAAGATTTTTTAAAGGACCTCAGTGTATATGGTAAGTGAACTTTTCTGATAAAATTGTCCATGTGATATTCAATGTTTTTTGCTTACTAAGTGAAAGAATTTTTTGCAATATTTCAAAACGCTTCAATGTAAAAATTACTTCAAATAAACCTGGCAAAAAGTAACAGAATTTACATATTTTTTCCCTAAGGTGCTATATTATTACAGGCCCTGATATCTTCTTGCAGTAATCTTTTCAACAGATACAAATAGCAATTGCAAAACATATATAGTATCAAAAATATCGACACTTCATAATAACGATGTTTTGTAAGTTTCAAGGTAATCACTTGGAAAAGGTTGAAGTCTGTCTCACAATCTTACAACATTTTATGACGATGGACCCACTGAAACGGTAGACAAACCCCAATATACCACCTCTCAAACTTTGTTTGTGGGGAGTATAACAAGAGCACCGCATAACGGGTGCCACGCTCGGCTGCGGGTGCAGTTTTGAATAAATGAAAGCTTGTCAGAATTTTTTTTTTTTAGGTCACAATGACCTTTACCTTTGACCTAAAAATGGGTGTGGCGTGTAACACTCATTAAGGTGCATCTACATATGAAGTTTCAAAGTTGTAGGTGGAAGCACTTTGATTTTAAAGCCAAATGTCAAGGTTTAAGCACGGCGTGGACGGTAGACGCCGGACAGCGAGCTGGCTATGACAATACCTCGGGTTTTCTCTGAAAACAGCCAAGCTGCTAAAAATTACTTAAGATCATTCTAAAATCTGTTTGAAAAACAACTTTACTCTTACTTTTTCTGCCTCTTCGCTGATACTTCTTCAGATTTTGATGAAGATCCCTCACTCAAGGTCGAGTCCCGTTTGTTTCGATTCAGTCCCAGCAAGTACAAGGGATGGGTTTTATTAAACATCTCCATTCGACTGCGCAATATTCGATGATATTCCTAGACAAATAAATGTAATTTATGACTGTATCTCTATATATTAAGTTGTGCTTAATTATATAAATGTTAACAATTATAAGTGCCAAAGAATACTTAAGCAAACATCTATACCTCTTCAAACATTCAACAATATTACAAATGTGTGCATAATTGAACATTACAATTAAGTTAAAAACACAAACGCCAATTATTAATGTTGTACATTAGTGAAACAACACTACTTATAATAATTAATAATAAAAAAATAATTAAAGCTATTATTCAATTAAACATAAGATTTTCTTAATAAAAATGTGAAAAAAAATGTGACATTATCTCATATAAAGTTATGTGTAAGAGTACAATAGCAACTAATACCAAAGCACATCTATACTTCTAAATCATGCAAAATAAACACGTTAAACAATAAAATGATATTTACAGTTACACTTAAGTAATTAAACAATAACCCACAGTTTCTCAAGAATCAAGAGACTTAATAATCCATAGCAGAAATACTCTGGCGTTCCTTCAAAATCTGAAAATTCCACTTACCAGCTATCATGACAATCCTGAAATTATTTGAAAACCTGAGGCATAGTCTTAAAAAACATGTGTTAAATACTCAGTGCTTACAGCATGTATTAAATACATTCTTCTTCTCAGGCCTAGTCAATATATTTACCGATTTTTACTGGAATGTAATATTTCTGCTGGTTTAGATTGTTCATCCTTCAGCAACTTAACGCACACAATTTGGAAATGGTATAGCAAGGTATTTTCTGGAAGGTTAAACAATGAGCTAATTAATATATTACATTGGTTTTGACGAGAACCAATGTAAGGATCCATTCATTTTAAACAGGATTCTATTCTTTTCCAGGTGTACATACTTATAGGGAGATCGGGCCAAACACATAATTCTGTATCTTTCGTATGTAGCCTTTGAGAGGTTTTTGTACTCAAAGTAAGCACCTTATTGTTTTTTAACAGAATTATGGGAGTAATGGTTTGTCTTCAGAAAAGACTAACATGTGACCTTTAGACATAGTATTGTTTCATTTGATCTTTTATATTTATTAAAGCATGACTGTTTCTTTCGCAATCTTTAGAAAAATGCCCTAATCTTATAGACGCTAGACTGTATAGCGTTCACAAGCCATTTTCCCTTTACAATATATTTGTACAATATATATTTGCATAATCTTTCCGATATTTGCTATCAAAGAAATAAGTTGCCGGGTATTTGCAGACTATTTGCAAATATTTTGCACACATTACTTCTGAAATACAATTGTTTTGCAACCAAATCCTTTATTAACCCTAACCCTAACCATCTTAGAATCTGGGTGAAAATGGCTATGTGCAAACAGCATAAAACCAGAACAGCCTGCAAGTCACTTGCAGTTTGTTCAGGTTTTATGCTGTTTGCTGCTCATTAGTATCTAAGGTTTGGAAATCAAGACTTTAAAACTAAATCTAGTAAGAAAGGTCTCTAATTACATTTAACTTTCTAAGGGACAACAAATGGGTCAAAATATGTATCTTAGTGGTAAAGGGTTAAGAAACAGAAAAGGTCTGCAATCCAATCACTCCGAGTTTGTCCATCAAAACAAGACTAAAACATTAAAAATTAACTTGCAAAGTGTTTGAAAATTCAAACTTTGGGTACACCTCAATTGAAATTGTGCTAAATAAAATTATAATTAATCTTAACACTTGTACACCAAATAATTTGGAATCTAGGTTTGTACTGGTTTTTGTTGTTCCATATATTCATGTTGTTTTCTCAAAATGTCTTTATTATTATTACATTATATCTGACAAGGTCTGCACAAGTACTTCTGTCTTGAAATAACAAGGGTTTCAGATGCATTACATGGGCATGCGCCTTAAATAACTAAAATCTCAATGGACTGTTATATTCAATACTGCAGCAAAGCATATTAAAGGGATCTTTTCACGCTTTGGTAAATTGACAAAATTGAAAAAAGTTGTTTCAGATTCGCAAATTTTCGTTTTTGTTATGATATTTGTGAGGAAACAGTAAAACTGAACATTTACCATGGTCTAATATAGCCATTATATGCATCTTTTGACGATTTGAAAACCTAAAAATTATAAAGCGTTGCAACGCGAAACGATTGAATAATTTGGAGAGTTCTGTTTTTGTCGTTAAATTTTGTGAAACTACGAAGATTGCTTATATAATGTATAAAATACGTCAAGTTTATGTACTCGGCGGAATAGCTCAGTAGGTTAAAGCGTTTTTACTTCAGGACTCTGGCAGGACTCCAGGGGTCACTGGTTCGAAACCTGGTCCGGGCAATGTTCTTTTCCTTTTTTAAATTTTATTCTTGGTTTTTTACTGGAGCTTTTACGATCCAATGTTTACATTTATCGATATAAAGCATTTAATGAATAAGTTAAAAAATGCCAAAATCTGTGAAAAGGCCCCTTTAAACCGTAGGATTGTATCTTATATGCCTTGATACATGTTCACGTATGCAGTCACAATTTGTTTATGGCTATGTCATGAATTTAATGTCCAGTTTTCCATGACCAATATTATAATAGCATAATAATTATCAATAATTATAGCATAACTTATGTGGTTGTAGCAAGGGAGTGCTATGCCAAATTACAACATATATTTAATGAAATTCTTTTCTATTACATTAAAATGAAGCTATAGGTAGGGAATTCATGCACTACTTCTTGACTATTATGTATAATTATGAACTCTCAAAGACATTTGCAGATTTTGCATTATTATCTAATTCACATTTTCAGTCTATTTTGTGAAATGCCAGATAGCCTATATGTACCAATCACATGAAATACTACCAGTACTATCAAAGAATAGAAACATTTTTCATGTATTCATTGCCTTTTGTTACAAAAACTAGCTTCATAATTTGCAGTTTGAATTAAATTAAAAAACAGAGCATTAAAATACTTGAAATACAAACAGAAAAATCTGTGATCTCAAAAGACAATTTCATCAATACACAAACAGTATGCATTTGTCAACAATAGAATCCAAAACATGGGCAGGAGTTAACGTTTTAAGAATGCAAAATTAACCCCATCAGCAAAAAGGTCCCCAAAGAAATAAAACAGGGGGTGTAACAAAATAACATAATTATACACATTGCATTGCTGGCACAAGATTATCAATTTTCGCACCCTGCTACAGTCAATGGAATGATTGATCAGGTTCAACTATTGTACACCTTGGTGGGGTGGGTCAATGTGTCAGTTTGTATGTTCCTTACCCCACACCCACACATTTTGGAATGATTTCTGAAAATTCAATACTTTTTGGCCAGTTTTCACTTAAGTACTTTTTCTAACTGTCAACAGATTTTTTGAATGTCTGTTTTACCCTTTACCAATTTAATGCGCATTTTGACGCATTCGTAGTCCCATAGAAAGTTAAATTTAATTAAAGACATTTCTTACTAAATTCAAGATTTAAAAGCTTCATTTCCAACCCTTAGATACTGATGAGTAGCAAACAGCATTAAACCTGAACAGACTGTGAGTTACTCGCAGGCTGTTCTGGTTTTATGCTGTTTGCACATAGCCATTTTCAATTTGCTTCTGAGTGGGAAAGGGTTAAACATGATTCTTTCCTATCTCATTGAAAATTTGAAAGCCATAACAATTATCTACTCATTCAGCTGTAAAAGTTTTAGCAAAAACAACCAAGCAGTTATGAGTTGAATATATTAGTTTAACTATATATTCTTCAGTGGAAAAATGGCCATAATTGTGCCAAAACTTGGTCTTTAAGATCATCTACACATTAAGGTCATGCAACTGTGAAAGTTTGAGCAAGATCCACCAAGTAGTTGAAGAGGAGTAACTAAGGCTGTCACGTTTAAACGGTCGCGTTTCGTGTTTTGCTCAAAAACGTTTACAAAAAACAGTAAACGTTTAAACGCCAGTCAATATCAATATCATCTATTTTAGTTCATTACGTAAGGACGTTGCAAAGCTGCTGAAAAAGACTCGTATTTGTACCATGTACGCCAGGTGTCCCTTATTCACAATACCGTAAACATGACAATACACCATGTACGGACTAGACGTCTTGAATATTTAACGCGCGTCGGCACGAAATACTCGAGAAATTGTTCCCGCCATTTGATGCATGAGCATGCTCCGAATCGTCTTAAACATTCGACGCGCATCGGCTCTCCAGAGAGCGCATTTCTGATGCAGCAAATTTGATGAACATATACTCGTTTTGATGTAAATCTTGCTAAATAAAATGATTGCAAATTTCAAAACCGGTTTACTCTTATTGAATAAATTAGGTTCAATATTAATTCGTTTTTGTTACACAATATTACGGCATTTAACTAGATAAAGTTTTACCCAAAGGTTCGACAATGACGACAACAGCTGGTTTTAATATGGTGTCATAACTTTCGTACAATATAAATAATAACTACTTTCAGTTTGGAAATGCAATGGCACTGATGCTTTTAAAATATGGATACCGTTTCAACGGTAACGTTTCGTTTATTTAATTTCGTTTAAACATTTAGTAAAATCTGTTAACGTGACAGCCTTAGGAGTAACTATTGGAAACACAGGCTTATTTCAGGTGTTTGTATTTTCCATATTTGAAAAAAAAAGGCCATAATTCTGCTAATACTTGTCTGAAAGTCTGAAATCTTTTCTTGACAATCATCTACACATAAAGGTCAAAGTTTGAGGAAGATCAACTCATAAAGAGGAGTTTAAAATACAAGCTTTGGGATGTTCATACATAGGACAGAAAAAACAGTGCCATGCTTAATTGCCTCCCACGTGTGGAGATAAAAAACTATCAAGAACATTTGAACAATTTCTTGTAAACATCTATAAATTAACTTTTTGAAACATCAAAATTAATTCACCTATATCCTTCCTTCCTATACTTTCATCAACTCATATAGTATTGGCCTTCCCCATATTTAATACTATTTTAATATAACTTGAGAAAGGTGTCATTATTTAGAAATTGTTTCAGATAGATATAATTGTTATTTGGATCAAAACCGATGAATTTTATATTTTGTTTGGAAAACCAATAATTTTTGCAAAAAAATGAGGAATATTTGAAAAGTGTGTGAAACAGTTATTAAAATTTTTTAGATCTGTAAAACGACATAAAGGAAAAATTATAAAACATATAAGATATTTCATTAGTAACAGGCCAATTTTAGGAAGGCACACCAGCAAACCTTATTTGTAAATATCTGTCCAATTATCTGTTAAATCACTATATAAATAAGAAAACACTTTTTTTCTTATTATTTTGATATTGATATTATAAATTAAAGAAATCTTTTACTAATAAACACCCACATAATGTTTTAGATTGAAAACTTTCAAAAATAGTTTAGTTATTTTCTTTCATCAATCTGAAACTTTCATCACATAAGAGGGAGTGTGCTCTGAATATCTTTAATTTTTTTAATCCCTCAAACTTCAAATATTTGAATTCCGTAATTACAACCCTTACACCGGAGAACTTATGCCACCATGATTTACATGACTAATGCTTTTTTTATAACCAATTCAATGCAACTTTGTATTCATTTCACCAGCAAAACAAAAACGATAATTTAAAAAAATTAAATTTCATTTTAAAATGGCCTTTACCCTATATCTAATTAAGACCTCATTTGGGGTAAAAAGCTATTTTTCTCAGTACAATGGCCCCAGGAAACTCAAGCCAGTGAGCCCCTTACAGGAAATGACCTTAAACTCTTGACACTCCAGGTGGCAACATGGTTTCTGAACCCTTACATGTCCCTTTAATATCAAATTGTTAAGACTTAGCAGTAGAAGCTGTGGTGCAGGTTGCTAGATGGTGACCTTAATTTACCCAAAAGTGCCCTTAAGTACAATGAACCCAATTTGATATCTGACTATCAAAACAATTAAATGATATTGTTTTTTAATTTATGTGCCTTAAAGTTTACAATTTTATGAAAAGATTTTGTTACGATTTGTATTTTTATTTTAAATTTTGTTTGCAATGTTGCCGATATTGTTTCGAAAAATGCCTTGTGCTGACTTTGTTTCACTCTGTAATTAATTGCCGGTACTTAAAATATTATTGAATCTTTTTTTTTAAGTGTAGACAAAAACATTAATGTACCACAATATTATAGTCCTAAACAAATGAAATATTAGATGCTGACATTTTGCTATCTTTGTTTACAAATTTAAAGAATATCATTCTCAACTATCATAGGTAGTATTAATCAAAGCGCTGAAGGCACTGAATTTGTTTGCTGTTGTATAATCTTAGACGCAACTCAGTTTTCAAAATTATGTTATAGCTTTTTATATCGCAAGTTTGAAATGACCACAACCAATTCAAATTTATAAAGAGTGTGTCTTAAAACACAGGTGAGATGTGTTGTTTTTTTCAAATCATTGATACAGCAAATGAGTGTGCACAGGCTAATCTTATTTGACATGCATTAAGCCCCGTTTTCCCTGAAAGCAGCCAATATGTACAGATTTCAATGATAAACACTAGACTGGCCAATGTTGTCTTACAAGCTGTTAAATACTTTTGAATACATACACACTATGTAGTGTACCAGTGGGAACTATAAACAGGCAGATGCGGTGGTTAGAGCAGACGCTCCTAGCATTCATTAATCGTCTGATTAATTTTACTGCAGTTATCCACAAAGGCAGTCATGGGTTACAGTTCCTAGCGTAGTTAAGCCCATACTGATTCGCAAAATTGCCTCTACATTATTCGTGAGCTAATGCTCACAAATAAAAACTGAAATTAAGTCATCTTAAAATTGTTAATGTCATGTTGACAAAATGTTCATACCTTAAAAATAAGGGTAATTTCCAAGAGACAGCACACATCTTTTGGAAAAAAAATCTTTAGTACAAAATATTACATTCTGCTATACTTGTACTCACTTCTTTCAACATTCTAGTAAATTTAGATAGGTTTCTATTCAGAATATGCAAGTGCAAATGTGACATCATGAGTAACAAATAACATCTTAACGCCTCAACAGCCCGATGGAGAGCATCCATTTGGGCTACTTATTGTCAGTGCTTTGAAAAGAAAAATTAGGTCATGCAATTAAATCCCTGACATCAGCCTTCTTTAGACTTTCTACTGAACAGTCGAATAAAATCAGGAATAACATATTCTGCACAAGACTTAGAGTACATCAGGTGCATGCAGAATAAAATTGCTCTATTATCAAAAAATACAATTCACAATCTGCTTAAGTTACCTTGACAATCGTAGAAAGTGATTTTTTAATTAGAAGTTAGGAAAAAATAGAGGCTTGAAAAAAATCTTTAATTATTTCTCTGATTAAACTTGCACAATGTATTGGTAATATCCCAAAAGTGTCACCTGTTCTTAATGTTTCCAGCATCTGTAAATGCAATGTTATTAAATCATATTTATTTAAGGAAAACTGAAAAGCTATTTAAGTTAAATATCAGATGTGGGTTTTATGCTTGCATTCCTAACTGACCAAAGACCCAGCATTTTTAATGGTGGTCATGCAATGCACAAATTACAAGGCAGTTACAGTAATTATTCTTTGCCCTTCAACTACATGGAAGAAAAAGGAGCTAACAAGGACTATGCTTTGAAATTACATTGTACAACAAGACTAAAAGAACCATTTGAATTACACGAGAAAACCAGTGTTTTAACATGAACAAAAAATATTATGTGAACTTCTTTATAGAGCATCGCATTGAAAAATGTGCAATTATTCATGTTGTTTTTGCTTCGGTAACACCTTAAGACATTTATCATTAATCACCATGATTTGCAATGAAAACAGATCAAGACCTCTATTGTATAATGTTGCAAAACCGTCTGCGCTAATAAGGGACTTTGTTATTGTAAGAGCTCCAAACTGAATGATGGCCGCAACCCTATTAAAAAAATGTTGAAAAGAGCGCTCTTCATTAAAAGGAAAGAGGAAAAAAGAACATAAACATTTGATGTTCACACTGTAATGTATTAGTTTTAAGAAACACTCTGAAAAAAGAATAGGATTTGATAGAAATCCTCACTCTTTTCAATGTTTTCATGACAACTAAAAATCTTAATAACAAAACTTTATAAAAAATTATTTAAATCATTTCTTAATTAGAGGCCAACAAAAACTGATTTTAACAATTGCATAAAATCTTGATCATGCGGGGTATGATTTTGTAAATGTGTATTTACTCGACACTATATTTTGCAGAAGAAACACATTCATTGACTGGTACTTGATCATTTAAACTGTGTTTAAAGGAGTGGTTTTTAACATTACTATTAAGTGAGTTTTTTCCCCATAATACTAGAAAGGCATTAAACATACTTTATAATTTAATCTGCATAAACATGTATTTTATATGAAGATTTTTCATAAAATCAAAACTTTATTTGTCCAATACTTTTCCAGCACACATATTTTAACCCTTTAAGCGCTGGAACCGGATTTTAAAGGCCTTTGCAAACAGTTTGGATCCAGATGAGACGCCACAGAACGTGGCGTCTCATCAGGATCCAAACTGTTTGCTATTCTGATAGTATTCTTTGAAAAAAATCGAAGAAAATGCTAATTTTAGATATTCAGCAGACGACATTTTAGCAGAAGACAAATTACCCAGCATGCAAAGGGTTAATATGCTTGTATAAGAGACATGTTCTGGGAAAACGGGGCTTAATGCATGTGCGTAGTTAGGCTAATCAGAGATAACATTTTCGTTTAAAAGGTAGTTTTTTCTGAACGAACATCCAGTCTAGGCTGAGTGTGTTGTCTCAGATAAGCCTGTACAGACTGCACATAAACTTCAGTCATTCTGTCTACCGGATTAATATGCTTCTTCACCACCCGTATATGCTTCTACACCACCGGTATATGCTTCTACACCACCGGTTTGTTTGAACAGACAGCAATGTTCTGTAAGACCATTTAATACAAAGCATGTAATAAAATAATTTTATTTTCGATTCAATTCAATATCAAGACATTTAAATATGGGTAGATTTCATGAAGATGATATCCACATACCTTTATTAAAATATGTGAACAATACAAGCTCAAATAAGGAAACATTAGGTTAATAGACTAAACAAGACACACAAAAAAACTGATCTATACAATAACACATATTTGTTTAATCAAAAATCACAGTAAGCAACAAAGTAACAAGTTAAATATCTAGCAACAGATCACTTCATGGATTCTGGTTAGAGATACATTTAAAAAACAACTTATCTTTATTCATTTTAAATCACAAAAACTTGTAGTTCTGATTTCCAGGGTCTGCAAAAACTTTAACAACCATATAATGGGCATATAAATAACAGCAAAAAGAACAGGTCAAAATGTACTCTAAACAAAATTCACTTAGTTCTTGTTTACACACTCTATAGACCAACATGATTTATACATCCAATGCTGCCTGTTTTCAACATTAACAGAAACATAACAAAATAGAGCCAAGATTCACACAATTTACAAAAATAAAAAATAATTATGAAGTCACATGGTTAATTTACAATTGAAACAAATAACACAAATAGTGTATGGTATTATTAATTTGATCTCACATCAAAATACTGAAAAAAACCTGTCTATTAGTTCATGATTATGACTTGTGCAATAAAATTATTCTTTTGCTCCAACATACATATGAATGCCGATAGCCTTAAGGTTGTTGAAACAGGTTGAAAAATACTCTATAAATGTATGTGTTATGAAATGAGTGTTTCATAGCTGGACTCTGTGGAAGCATGAGGAGCCAATTGAATTGAACATAAAGCAATTGTAAAGCAACTAATTTTGTCACTTAAATGAAGGCTTTGTAATAAACAAGGTGACAATAGCTGTCCCAAGAGAGCAGGCTCGACTGTTCTTCCGCTTTGATAGTAAAGTGTGTTTTATGTCAAGGACATATTTGAAGTTTTGTATCTGTAGAATATATATAGTATATGTAAAATAAAAAGATGAGCATTTATAAAGTCAAAATAAAGATTCTGACCAGGTTTATTCAAGATTGGATAGAAAACATTTGGCCATCAGTTTAAAGAAGCTTAAAGTTGATGATGGACAATGGACGCTGGCGGACATAGGATGATCACCGTGTCCTTTGCACATTTACCTTAACAAAATGCAGACATTTGGGCCCATAGTATAGCTCGGACTTTTCATAGAATAGTTGAGATTAATATCAATGTTTCAAACAAATGTTTCATGAAAGTCAAATTGTCTTACATACTTTGTTCAAATTCACACATTACTCCAATACATCATATTTATTTGATACAAATGCCATACTCAAAAGATTAATCTAGTGTCATACAACAGAGTAAAAATCCTTAATCATTTATAATTTTCATTAAAATATTGTTTATGTAAATATATTTAGATAAATTAATCCACATATTTGTTCTATAAAAGCTGTTAAAATTAAAAATAACGTGATATTGAAACATGGTTCAAACAGAAATCGCAAACCTAAATTCAAGCACTTTTCAAGGACTTTTTAAGGCCAAATTTTCATTTTTAAGGCCAAGAACAGTACGTTAGTTTCCTTTAAAAAAATGCATTTTCAAACCAGATTAACACAGTAAATGTCATTTAATTGCTCAAACTCATTAAACTTATTCTATATTAACTCATACATGTTATTTAATTACATACAAATACATGTTTTAATATCCATCCTTAACTCAATGAGTCTCACATATGTATTTACTTTTTAAAGTTATTACAAACAAACACATTGATTCTCAATTTCTTGTTTTCTTGTGGCTTTTCAAAGCGCTTTCCCCCATCCCCCCGACATCAATAGTCTTCATACATTCTCGACAATGTGCTTTTCGAATGTCATTTGTTTTCTGTACCCAGGAATATTCAGTTAACCACCCTGGTTTGAAACGACACTTCCCCATCGCTGCGTTTTCACTCGCGAAAATTGATCACAACGAATAACCTCTTGACGTGGTACACATAATCTGTGACGTGTACACATAACATTTCGTACTCAATAGTGTACGAAGCTTATATTTCGTACTCAACTTTTTGCGCGAAGGAATTTATAATAAATTTTCATAATATTTCCCTTAAGAACGATTTAAGTTAATAATTAAAGCGATGATAAAAGTAATTTTGAGCAGAAATAAACATTTTCAAGGCTTTTTTACATGAAATAAGCACTTTTCAAGCACTTTTTCAAGGCCAACCTTTGTTCAAGGGCTTTTCAAGCCTAAGGACTCATTTTCAAGCACTTTCAAGCCCTGTGCGAACCCTGTGAAATATGATAGACAAAATTTGAATATTTTATTTATACACTTTCCTCGAGGCTAATTTTATTAAGATTTGATGATAATTACCAAACAATGTAAAACAACGTATTTTTCAGAAAACAAAATATCTGGTTTCAATATCTAAACTGTGATTGTCGTTTCTAAAGAATAAAACTGTTATAGAAAGGATAAAAGTAATGCATAGTAGAAAGTTTAAATACTAATAATTCAAATCAATTATGCTAAACTACTCAATATCACTATCAAGCAAAAATGCTTGATAATAAAATTTAAAAGACTTTACACAAAACAAAATTAACATACCGGTATATTTTTTCTAAATGCTCAATTTTCCTATCGTTATCACAATAACAAATAGTAAATAAATCACTCAACAAACAACATCAAACACCCTACAGAGTATAACTGTATAATGTATTTTATTGTAATACCACGCAATCTCGCGTTTGTCGATGGCAACATTGGCTGATTAGTGAGACAGAAACTTCAAGGTCTGCTTATCATTTCAATCTCTGACACCCTTTAACAAACTATTTCACTGGTAGAGCTTCATAACACACAGCAGTCATGACACACATTTGCTGACTTATATGTCATATAATTATATTTTATATTTTAACTGACTCAAGTCAGATTGTGCAAAAGCTTACATGGCATCCACACACATACACAACTTCTTGCGACAATGCCATATTGTATGAGAATGAAGTTTTCAAGGTCACACAAAGCTCACTGTTCCTGAGACTGGAAGAAGGTTACTATCCCACTTTGGAGTGCAGAATGTTTGATGACCTTTGACCTCAATGAACAGAATGATTTTATCAAAGTAGACTAGATTGACCTCAGCATTATGTAGAGTGGTGGCCCTGAAATTTCAACAACATGTAACATAGTTATTACAGCCTAGGTAAGTAATCTGGCAAGGTTAAAGCTGTGAAAACTGGTCTCAATACATGAGCATAAAGTATTGTCCCAGATTTGTCTGTGAAGTCTTCCCAGGCTACACTGGAATGACCATTTCCGCCTATGCTGGATTTTACTAAGAAGACTTCTTTTAAAAGGTAAAAATACTATAAAAGCGGAATGTCGCTCCCGATAAGCCTGTGCAGACAAAGATTCCAAGTATTTCTCTTGGCCGTCCACGCAAAATTATGTAAACACACGGTCAACATTTACATTTGCAGTCACCGCACATATATTATAAATCGTCACATTGCATAAGTTTACACAAGATTTATTTTTACTCAGAAAGAACTGTGACTAAGGGATATTTTACACAATAGAACAAGAATTGTTACACATTTGGTATATGCAAAATGCATTGTTGCACTTTATGTCATTACTTAGTGTTGGCTGACTACTGGTACTAGTTACTTGCATTAATTGTTGGAAACAATAAAACATGTAGCATAAAACAAGAGGGCCATGATTGACCGTAAACGCTACCCTGAGTTCAGAGAAAAAAAATGTTGAAAATTTAAGAATGTGATTTGTTTAACTAAAATTGATCCATATTAAAACATGTCCTACATATTATAAAGATAAACAAGATTCAAAGTTAGCCTTAATAGTGTCGAGAAAAACATTCTGACCTAGTTTCATCAAGCTTGAGTCATAAATATTGCCCCTAGAGTGGAAATATTATTTAAAGATTTGAACTGGTGACCTAGTTTCTAGATATTTGTGACCAAGATTCTTACTTGGCCTATAATGTCGTCAAGATAATCTTTCTGACTAAGAGTCATAAATGTGGCTTTTGAGTGGTAACAAAGTTTTTCTAAATTTTGACCCAATGACCTAGTTTTCGGACACACAGGACCCAGCTTTGAACTCCTCATAAGTTTTTGCAAGATAACCATTCTGACCATGTTTCATCCAGATTGAGTCTTAAATGTGACCTCTCGAGTGGTAACAAGACATCTATAATTTTACCAGGTGTTCTAGTTTTTATGCACATAAAAAAGATTTAAACTCAGCCTTAAATAATATGATGAATTTTTATCAAGATTGAGTCACACGTCGCTTATAGAGTGGTTACATAAACAGTTTTTTTCTACGATTTTACCAGGTGACCTATTTTTTGGACAGAGGTGACTCTGAGTCAAACCTGGTCTAGAAATTGTCTAGATAAACATTCTGACCAAGTTTCATCAAAACTGGAAAACAAATTAGGCCTCAAGAGTAGTAACAACCTTACCATACAAGACATAGGGTGATCACAAAAGATCTGTGCTAAGGTGAGCTGTAAAACAGAATGTAAGTTAATTCCATATCAAACACAAACCACTCATTTATTTTATTTTCATCATTTGTTGCAAGAAGATAGATGTCCAACTGTGTAATTTACTGCAAAGCATAATGGGTACTGTGACAAACAGATTTCAATTTTCAAGAAATGTGGCAATAACGTTCACTTCCCGTTTGAACAACACTAAGCTGTTACACACTACTATTAAGGACTAAATATGTAAGTTGGAAGAAGAACAGACTAGTATCCCAGGGTAAAAGGCTCGAGTCCCATACAACACCTAAGTAAGTAACCAGCACTTTTGCAAATACACCAGGAGCATTTTAAATACTAGTGTAGTTGAATTGAAAATATTTGAGATGCGTTAAGCGATTAGAGGTCAAAATACTGTTAATGGTTTTTGTATAGAATCCCTCTTTCCTCTTCTAATTCCCATTTTTATCTATTAGTAAGTGACATATATTATTTACTTCTTTTTTATGTAATCCTAATGTTTGACTGAATTTCTGAATTTTCAAACCATATTAAAAAAAAAAAGTAATTACCCAGTAATTACTAAATTCTACCCCATCATGATAAATAAATTATTTGCAAATTAATATAAAAGTGTTAGGGCAATCAGTTGAGTTGTTTTCAGAGCAAATTAAAGGAACCTTAACAAAATTGTCATAAAAGATATAACACTTATTGATTGTAAATCAGTTGTAATACTGCTATACAAGCTTGATACAATAGTTCTACATCCATTAATTTACACAATGTGATATTATACAATATTGGTTCATGACAGTATTAGCATTACATTTACATTAAATCTATGATTATAAAACTGGCAAAAATGACAGAGGTTTCTTAAACCACTCAACAAATAATGCTACCACAAGAAACTCCCATGAGAGCTGAAAACAAGATACAGATCATAGATTATGCACCTATTCTGTATTACCAGTAATCAAATGTGTTAGTATCATTTTAATAAAAGATCTAAAGCTTATGAATGCTCTGTTTAATTAAAATGATTCAGTAATGAACAGAACATTTTTAAACTTGCTTCCGATAACAAAATACAAAAGGACAAGTGTCAATAGGGCATGGATGACCCACCACCTTCAACTTTTGTCTAAAAAAATCTTCTTACGTCAAAAACAAGCTTTTTATGGAGAAAATTGAATTTTGACCTCTATTTGTGGCCATGACCTTTGATTTTACATGACACATGATTTATCTAATACTCAATCTCCTAATTTAAGTAATTTGTGGTAAATTATCATACAATCGCATAATGAATAACAAATTTACAGCCCAGACAAAATGTTGTTATGCCAAATTTGACCTTTGAACTCTTAATGTCACATTGACCACTGAAGTAGGAAAACAGGTGTTACACACAAAACAACTCTCCTCATGAGAGATATAAGCAGTAAGTATTTGTAAAATAGCAAGATGAATGACAAAGTTATAGTCGGGACAAGCTTTTATATAGCCCAATTCGACCTTTGAACTCAAAGCGGGACCTTGACCTTTGAGGGTAGGGAGACGAGTGTGACACAGGACTTATGGCGGATTGCATTTGTTACAATGTTAGTTCAAAATTCATCAATATATGGCAAATGTATGGCTTAGACAGGACTTTTTAAGTTTTTTTAGCCCAATTTTGACCTTTGACCTCTAATTGTCACCTTGACCCTTGAGGTAGGGAGTTTTGTTTTACAAGTGACATGTCATCTTATGATGGTTTACATTTAGTTATTTTAAAATTCTTCAATATATGACAACTTAGGGCTGAGACAGGACTTTTGAAGCTGTTTTATAGACAATTTTGACCTTTATTCTCTGAGTGTGACCTTGACCTTTGAGGAAGGGAAACAGGTGCTACATGTGACATGTTGTGTTATGATGGTGGAAATTTGTGAAAAATAAAGGACTGCACACATATTTATTTATAATGAATTAATACGAATACAATAATTCGATGTGATGTTATTTGTATTTTGGTCATAAAGTACAATATCATATTCGCACAAAAAACTCTTCATGGGTCAAATTCCTAATATTTTTTGCTCAGACTGTTTAGTGTATATCTTTTTCAATATGTAGAAAATCAACAAAAAATATATATAAACACACCAATAATTAGTTGAATATGAATAGTGGAAAATAGTTACATTGGGACAACTACAAAACAACAGGGTTAAAAAGGTTATACAAACATGACAAAGCAGACTACAACAATTTGAAAAGCCATCAACACATATGAGTTGTTATGTAAACTAAACTATTCAAACTCTTTTAAAGGATCTTTTCACGTTTTGGTAAATTGACAAAATTGAAAAAAGTTGTTTCAGATTCGCAAATTTTCGTTTTAGTTATGATATTTGTGAGGAAACAGTAATACTGAACATTTACCATGGTCTAATATAGCCATTATATGCATTTTTTGATGATTTAAAAACCTGAAAATTATAAACGTTGCAACGCGAAACGATTGAAGAATTTGGAGAGTTCTGTTGTTGTCGTTTAATTTTGTAGAACTACGAAGATTGCTTATATAGAATATAAAATACGTCTCCTATGTATATTTGGCAGGATGGCCGAGCGGTCTAATTGGTTTTTACTCCAGGACTCCGGGGGTCACTAGTTCGAGCCCTGCTGCGGGCTACTTAGATCCAATGTTTACATTTATCAATATAATGCATTTAATGACAAACTTCAAAACATGCCAAAATCTGTGAAAAGGCCCCTTTTACACATTAAACTTTGGGGAAAATATCTTTCTTTTTTATATTAATTTTGCATGTTTTTAAAAAACATATTCTCATTAATTCATTCTTCTTATGAATTGTAGTTGCTTTTGACAATATCATTTATTATAACTAAGATAAACATTCTTGATTTGATACTACTTGCTATGTTTGCGTTTACAACCGCTCCATATTTAAAATTCAGTTTAAAAAATAGATCTCTTTAAATGAACACATTATTTTGCTTAAACAAGTCTTTTTTGTTTAAAAAATTTAATTCTTAAACAATCACAATCCCTTTGATCTAATATATTAAGTACTATCTGAAAAGTTAAGTTTCAACATTCACAAATACGTAAAAATAAAGCATGAAAGAAGAAGGAAACAATAATTTTGGTTTTTCAATTATCAAACACAAAAAAGTGAGACAAAGTATGCAAGGAACAGTTATACATGCATTCCATATTATTAATCCTTGCCATGATTAACATAATTAATTCTTAATTGCATGCAGTCAAGAAAATTAAAAGCTTAGTAATTAACATTTAGGCTGCATTAACTATTTGTAATTCAGTTAACAGTTAACAATTCAAAATAAACAGCAAACTATTCCTTGTGATATATAATAACAATTTAGTCATGTAAATTATCTGTGTAGTACACTTGAATACTTCTGGCTAACAAAATACCGAAACAAGAGTGCCATGGTGGCCCAAGGCGCTAACCTGAGTACAATCTATGATAGAAAACAGCTCTGAGACTTTAATGCAATGGCCTTCAAAACTGCCACAGATATTTTCTCTAGATGCTGGCAATTGACAAGAGAGAAAAAGATGATGGTATGACTCGTATTTTACTTGACCTGAAACCTTATGTTAACCTAAAAACTTCTCTAATGCAAGGTCTGTCAAAATCAGATGAAAAATATTGCCATTTATCTAAAAATGTGCAGCTTCATAAGATACACATGCATGCCAAATATCAAGTTGCTATCATCAATATTGCAAAAGTTATTACCAAGGTTAAAGTTTTTAGGACAGACACACACATACAATGTCAGACAAACACAATGACAGACAGACAGACAGGCCAAAAACAATATAACCCCGAACATTCGATCCAGGGGCATACACATATTAATCAAGAAAGTTTTCTCATATTTATGTTAAAAATAACAAATAAAACCAATTGCATGTACAATTTAACTTGATTCTATTTTAAGATCAAAATAGTGCTCAGGAAATTAAAAGAAACAGTCTGTAAGGCCTTCCATTCAAAATATTGATTGTTTTTTATCAAAAAGTACCAACTGCGCATTATGCTAAATTATCTACCCTCACCTTGATCGAATTTACATGCATTTCTAACTCTGTCTAATACAACAAGACATGAACATAAATTGTTGTTGCATATTAAAAACTTCCTTACGCATAAACATTATTACCTTACATTCATGGCAATTTCATGGAAATTTTGTGTTCAAATATTTTAAAGCTTGGGTTATTGACATAAACAAAATTTACAAAATTTGCTGAAAAAGTACGAAATCAGTAGTGTTGTTTTTTCTATATATATATTATTCTTATTAATACTTATCTTATAATATGTTACTTTTATCAATTTTCTAATAATCATAAAATACAGCTGAATACAAATTAGGTTTCTTAAAATTACCAATGTTACCCTTTTTGGAAACAAGTTGTGCATGCTTATTTAAGTGTGCAATATTGACAGCATATTGTGCCTGACTTGTCAACACTTTAAATACGCTAGAAAATGCAGATAATACAGTGTATCATTTTTTCATTTCCCTGTATTATTACATCTCAAGTGTGTTTAAAGTGTACTTTCTTTAAAAAAAATAAAGCTTATAATTAAAAAAAAACACATGTAAGTGCATTCAAGTGTAAGTTTATTGTTTTTCTAGTGAATTGATGAAACATTTTTTTGGAGAGGATGTATGCAGAAAAAACTACAGAACAATATGGTGTCAATACAGCTGTGTTTTATGCATATTTAAGCAGTTTGAGTAAATTAAAGGAAACCTCCTTAGACTTACATAGTAACAAGCTTACGATGAAGATGACACTAAACAAGGATGCACATTGAAACCTTTCTTGTAAACAAAACATCAGAACCAAAACATTACTATACAACAGAAAAACTGGTATTGATCAAGTAAAGATGAATTGGATACTGAATTATCGCAAAACAACAAAAAATTATATAATACACAATACATTTGAATGGATGAAACTTCCATTTTCATTATAATTTGATAAAAATTCAAGATATGGCAATCATAAACAATAAAAATATCATAATATGTACTGTGCCAACAGTTTGATGTAATTGCATTGTATTGCCTACATTCTTCATGCTATCTGTATTCAACCTGCACTTGATTTCAGTTAAAGCCATTGTTTATAAAATGCAATAAAATTCATCTTAAACTGACAACTTACAAAAAGCATTCATAATTTCTGTGCTAGAAGGCTCTTGATATGACGAGATATTATCTCATATAAATACAGTTTACTGCAGACATCACCATCTATTCAATAGAGAGAACATATAAAATGTCCATATTTAATCATGGCAGTTCAAAATTTTCTAGAACTGCTTCTTTAAATTGTGCAGATATTACAAGTTGTTTAAACAGACATACATCTGTGTGAGTAATTATGATGAAGACTCCTAAGAAACCAGTAACAAAACGCAAATTGTCCTCATATTTTGTCACCAAGAGCTTCTATGCACAATATTTATTGCTTTTATAAATTATCATCCATAATATTTTAATATGATATTAAATTGTTTTGCATGTGAATTTATCTGAACGTAATTGATAGTGCCTAGACTTCCATGATTTATAACTTCTTGATACAATTAACATTACAATTACCATAAATTAGTTCATAAAGATTCTGCAATGGTCCACTTTGCAGGATATGTAATTGTCATTAAACGCACATTTGTTTGCCTTGCGCACCTACTGAAAATATTGTTTAGATATTACTACATAAATCATTTTGGAAACCTCTCAATCATTTTGCACATCAACATTAAAAAAATGAAGACAAATGCTTATAATTCATTTGAGTGTTATGCAACAAATATATGCATATTGAGTTGTCATCACATATATGGAAGATAATCTTTACAAACAATAAAATAAAAAAAATGCTGTTTTGCAACACAAAACTCGATAAATTTTAATAAATCCAATTTATATTAATTATGAAATGGAATTAAAACAAAAATAGTTTGACCCTCTTACAAAGCAATTAAAGGATGCACTACAAATGAAGCATAATTAAATGCACTTTAACTTATACTGGCACAAGATCAAATAAACAAAACAATTTTAAAACCGTATACATTAACAAGACTGTACACAATCAAAACACTTAAGTGTCAACAATGATTAAAATGTTAAAGCAAAAACATTTGGTATTCAATATGTCACCATGGTGAGACCTCTTATTATTAATTCCATTATCTTATTCTTCATTTTATATTATGAATTCCTAAATTTATTTGAAAAAAATTCTCCTTTTGAAATCAATTTTAAATAAGGCTATTTGCACTATGCTTTTAAAATTTCTGATTAAAATGTCTTAATTATAACCTATGCAAGCTGGCATAAAGTAAAATTTAATAAGTGTTGTGGAAAAAGTGATGCAAATAATTCAAATTAATCTCATTCTAAATATAAATGGCATGGAACAATAGAACAATTAATATTAAAACATATATAAGGCACTATAATAAGTAGAGGAAATGTTGAAGCACTCACAAAATATCAGTCTTCACCATTTCACAATGTAATTTATCTCACGACATCATGACAATTATGGCCTGGGAAATGATACAACAACAACAGTGAAAGTTACAAATTCTTCCCTTTTTATTCACTAGAGAACATGTTCAGTACAAGCAACAATATAAACAACTGAGATATATATTTACATATACAAAAGTAAAACATAATAAATACATCTGTACATATGTCATGTATCAAATATTTGTGATAAAATATACCGGTACTAGTAAACCAGTACCAGTTATACAATGGTTGAGTGCCAATACAATGGTTGAGTACCTAAGTCATGTCTGATAACGGAACTGTTCAGCAAAAACTACTGTTACACACTATTTTTTATAACTTTTATTAGATATAATTATAGTGTAAACAGTGGTTCCAAATTTCATATCCATTATGAAAATTGTATATGAGCATGGTTTACTTTGACCTGATTTTAAACAGTTTCTACATTACACTATTATTTGACAACGTTCAATTATCAACAAAGTTTTTTCTTACTCAGTAACTGATACCAGATTTCAATAGTTTCTACAGGTGACATTAATGTCTTTTCTAGTTATTTATGGGAAGTTATCTGTTTATTTCTCATGCGTCTTTTGAATGTCAAACATCAATTACGGCATAAAACATTAATAACAACATAACAACTTATTTTCTTGAATACTTATATAGAAGATTGGTGTGTTGTTGTTTACATTTTACAATAAATGAGGTGTGTACTTTCAGTTGGTTTAGTCAAGGAGATCTTGCTGTAATAATCATATGACAATTATATATTTTAAATAAGAATGTTTTTTTAACAACTTGCAAATGATATTGTGATTCGCACAGCAACATTTTTTTAAGTATATCCGATGCATACAACTTTGACTTTAAACTGGATTTTTCTTATCCAGTTTGAAACTTAATATAAATCCTAGAAATTCTATATTATGTTAACTACTTTCTTCGTGACTAAAGAGTTAGGTAATTTTTAAATTCTTTGAAGTTGAAGGACTTTTGTTATCTGTTCCATAAACGTGACAACTGAATTTTACCAGAAACAAGATGAAAATCCACAATTTTCCGGTTCCAGTTGGAAATTATTCAAGACCTGTTAATAAGTTCTACACTAAGAAGGGACAAAAGCTTGATAAACAACATTAAAATAAAATGTGTAACTAGATAACAACATTTAAAATCTAACCAGAAAATAACAACTACAAAAGACCCTGAGAATATAACATAACAAATTGGTTGGTACACACATGCCTAAAACATACTAGCCAAAACTGTAAAACATTTTTCTATGGCATTTAATTGCATAACTTTTTAAAATGTTTTTTTTTCTTGTTTTGGGTATGATAATTTGAAACAAGAGATGTGTTTGTGAGAAACACAATGCCCCCTATTGCGCCCTTTGAGATAAAATTTCAATATATCATTTGGCAGGTTTAGAAATTATCTCCCTTTTAAAGCTTATTGCTTCCCTTGGATTGTATTTGTTTACTTTTGACCTTGAAGGATGACCTTGACCTTTCACCACTCAAAATGTGCAGCTCCATGAGATACACATGCATACCAAATATCAAGTTGCTATCTTCAATATTCAAAAAGTTATGACCAAACTTTAACGAAGGTTAAAGTTTTAGGAAAGAAAAATACAATGATATTTGACCTTTGACCTTGAAGGATGACCTTGACTTTTCACCACTCAAAATGTGCAGCTCCATAAGATACACATGCATGCCAAATATGAAGTTGCTTTCTTCAATATTGCAAAAGGTATCAAACTTTAACCAAGGTTAAAGTTTTGAGACAGAATGACAGAAAGGCCAAAAACAATATACCCCCGATCATTCGATCCGGGGACATAAAAAAGTTTTGTTTTCTAGTCTTCTTTAAATATATGGATAAATAACAAATAACAAGTTTTTGAAAATAAACCAATACAATGATGAAATAATCAATTCTGCTATTTTTCTCATCAGTCATTGCTCAATATGTTTTTAAAACAAAATAGTTTCCAAACAGTAAAAGGAGAGGAAACCTTTAATTATTAGTATATTTCTACCAAGTATGATTTTATTTAGAGACTTTCTGAGAAAATTAAAATATTCTCCAAAATTAGGGTAATGGTCTTGTGTACTTGTTAAAGCATGCACATTGAACAAGATAAATAATATCTAAAGCACATTCAACATTCATGCATAAGTAAATATTACATAATTTTGCAAAGAATAACAAAACATTAAAAGTCTTAACTATTAATAATATAAACATGTAAAATCAAATAATACTATCATAGTTACTCTGGCATAAAGATGACCTAAACAGATGTTTCTATGAGCATTGTTATTAATTAAAATTAATGTTTACGTACGTACCAAATATATTTAGCAGTTTTAGCACATGTTTTCTGTTTTATTTTGTTTTACAAGATTTCATATATTATTTCAGAACAGTACATGACTAAATAATTTAGGAAAGTAATTAAATAGGATGGTATATTTTGGTAAAGAAATGTTTAAAACCTTTAACAAAATTATCAATCTATAAAAATGTATGTTGCCATGACAATTCTCAAATAATTAATAGTGTATGGTTTGTAAAAAGCTTTTTATACAAAATTAATTTGTAATTTTGGACTTCATACAGCTTATACATTCCAATAATAAGTATATTTGTATTCCAATATTAATCAATTGCTTGCACAATTAGTGAAATAACAAAATCACAAAATGTTAAATTGAATAGTATATTTGAAATCTGTATTGCTACCAATCCAAGCTTAGTACAAAAAATTCATTCATCCTGAGATCTATGTATTTACAGACAGAGTATAACATTCCATAATATATACAACCGTTACTGATTGCCCTATGTCCGATATTGTATTGCCATTGTGACACTGTTAATTATTTTTTTGCTGAGAGCGCTGTGTGTTAAGATGAAAGACCCAATACCCTTCTTCCAAGATTATCCATGGTTTCAATTCGATAAGAAAATACAGAGAAATTCACTCATCTTTTAGTCGTCCTTATGTTGTGAAAGTTCTAACTTACAGTGACTTTGCTCAGTACCAATTTTTCATGGGAAGAAACCCACAAATAATAATAACTTGACCTAATTCACTTGACTGAATAAGAATGACTGTTGTGATCTTAAACTGCACTTCATTGGAAAGAAGCTAAAAATCATTAAAAGCGTAACCACATAACAACACAATTTACGTGCCACTAGGATTTTCGATCTTCCGAAAAATTTAGCAATGCTTGTACTACCTCCGCCTCTGCCTCGGCCCTACGCTCTTGTTCCTCTTGGTAACGGCGTTGGCGGTCATCGAAATCTCGCAACTGTCTATTATAGTGATCTATTTGCTGCTGTAAGGAATTGTTTTCTATCTGCAATTAGAAATGGATAAAATCCAAATATTAACAGTGTTATGAATGGTACAAACTTTAAGATTGCCTTATATGAATTTTAATCTTTCTGGAAATAGCAAATGAGTATAACACCAATACAGGCCTTTTCCTGGCCTTTCTACCAGTCCATTTAACGGACCCATTCCTAAACCGATATTGTAAAAAAATCCCAATTAAAAAAAAAAAATCCCACTCAAAAAAGTTTTTTTTCTTTAGAAAGAAGCTTCTAATAATTATTGTATTTCAAATCTATTTCAATAACATCTAACAGAGCATATAACTATAATTTATATGATTTTGTTCTTCAAATTAGAATTATTATAGTTATATTAAATTAATTTTTCCCAAATCAGTGGACTTTTAGCGAGAAAAAATTCCCAATCTTGAAATTGCATTTTTCCCCAAAATGGCAAGGAAAAGGTCGGCAATGTAAGCAGTGAATTCACTACATTTAAAGGGATCTTTTCACGGTTTGGTAAATTGACAAAATTGAAAAAAGTTGTTTCAGATTCGCAAATTTTCGGTTTAGTTATGATATTTGTGAGGAAACAGTATTACTAAACATTTGCCATGGTCTAATATAGCCATTATATGCATCTTTTGACGATTTAAAAACCTAAAAATTATAAAGCGTTGCAACGCGAAACGATTGAATAATTTGGAGAGTGATGTTTTTGTCGTTAAAATTTGTGAAACTACGAAGATTGCTTATATAACATATTAAATACGCATCATATGTATGCTTGGCAGGATAGCTCAGTTGGCTAATGCGTTTTTACTTCAGGATTCCCGGGGTCACTGGTTCAAACCCTGCTGCTGGCTACTTTTTTTTCCTTTTTAAAATTTTATTTTTGATTTTTTACTGGAGCTTTTAAAATTTAATGTTTACATTTATCAATATAAAGCATTTAATGACAAACTTCAAAACATGCCAAAATCTGTGAAAAGGCCCCTTTAAAATCGATCTGCAAGTCTTGCAAAGCTGGTGAATAAATGTATTAATACTTCACACACTAATTGTAGAGAGTAAGGCTAGACAATATTCAAACTTAAACAAAGGTTAGGTGTGAAACTAAACAATTATTTTTAATGAGATATGAAAACGAGAAAACCTGGTTATAGAGAACATCGTTTATCTGCATTTGGAATTTCGTCTGGATCCTTACTATTTAACAACACTTGTGTCACTGTAACTTTGAATTCCTAGACATAAGCTTTAATACTCATTTAATATTCAAAGAAAATCACATCAGGCAAAGCAGAGATGACTTGAACAATAATTATTGTTAATAACGACAAAAAACAAATATAAAAATTTGGCTATCATGACCCTGCACTTTATATAAGTATATCCTCCCATAAACATAATGTTCAACCACAATCTCCATTGTCAAATAATTAGTCCCCATTTGTTTTGTTCTATGAGCTTGGCCGTTTGTTTTTTAACTGGAGATCATGATTATTAGAAAGCATGACTAACAAGAAAAATGAACCCATTTTTACTGCAAAGGAAACCTTTCATACAGGCCCAATTTCAAGACCACTCTACAGGTCCTTGTATACTAACATTTTTGAAGATGCTGAAAAGCACAAGAGACTCCTATGGTTTATAAAGATGAAGGTATCTTAACCCACCTTTGATAATACTTCAACAATTAGAATAAAAATGTCATCAGATAAACACACACACACACATTTTGTTTTCACTTTTTCATTTATCATCTTCATACAATACAGTTTGAAGTCAAATTTGCTGCGTTCCATACAAATTACCACAGCATGGCACACACACACTGTGGTTGCCATTAAAATTTCATCACTTTAAATGACATTGTATTTTTTTTAATAGCAATATTTAAAATTAGACCCATTTAGTTTAAACTGAATTTATAATCAAGTCAATTGTTCAGATTTTAAAGAAGTGAAACTCCCTAACTCAGACGAATGTCAATAACTTGAAAAATAAAGTTCACCCACCTTCTTAAAAATAAGTTTTATTTAAAAAAAAACAAGAAACAGAACGAAAAAAACCAAGCAAAATAATTTTTATACAACTACCAAAACATGGAATATTTTTTTGCATACTAAACGCATGTTAATATGCTATATTCTGGCATAAGAAATTATTTGTTTATTTTTAAAAGGTTACACATAAGACAACAATAGGTAACATGTTTACATATTAATGAACTTTAAAAAAAGTAAATATTTACTAATACAGCAAAAAGAATTTACTAAGATATAGTGTGACGATACAAATAGACAGAAAACCTGACATAAACATACAATCAGTATTCCAAACCCCAATCCAGATGTGTACAGATAGGAGTCCTATGTGCCAGTTTACAATTTAGAGGGACATCAAATATTGAACTGTGTTGTCATTCCCATTATAAATAGCAATACATACAAAACACCACAGTCTTTAAGCTATTATTTAGTAATAATAATATTATTATTATTATTATTACTTTTCAGTTTACAAGAGCCTCTTGTCTAAACAAACTCGCAGACCTTTACAACCTAAGCAAAGCATCTGACGAAAACCTCACTGTCAACCTAATTTAATCCACAATATAACCATTAAAATGGAATTGAAACTTCACTAAACCAAACCTTTTATACACATCAGACCTTCCCAAATACATGCATATGCTAAAAACACAATTTCCAGTAACAGAACCCAGTTTATTTCCTCCTACAAAAGCAGTACCTACACCAGAAAAACCCTGGTAACCTCCATATTGCAATAGCAGGCTGCTTTATCTTTATGCACAGGATGCAGAAAACTGGATCAATAACTGAGTAAGAGCAAGCAGCAATGCAAAGGAGGCCAATGTATGAGTTAGTTCTGTTTCAATGTGGCTGCACCACACTGTTGGGACACTGCAAATCTTGCTTCTTACAGGCTTGCTCTGCACTCTTTACACATATCTGCATTTATTAAATGGATGCATGGACTTCCTTAAATACATACTAACAAATATGCACAATGCTTTACAGCAAAATAGCCTATGCTAAGACTGTTTAAAGCCTCTTTCCTGGTCCAATTATCTTCATGTTATTATGACAAACCTTGGGCAATTCATCTTCAGCAATCTGTACAAAGATTCAGGTGCTGGTTACATCATTTCAATCATAATTATTAATTGCAGCAAATATGACTATGATCATCAAGTCTGGCAGGCTCCTTGCATATTGCCCAGGCTTACCATATCACAGAAGTGATTGTGCCAAGCAAACCACACAAATTGTCCTGAAAAACATAACCAGCAGCTGAAGCACTGATCTCCTGCATAGTGTATTGATTTTCTTTGTCTTTTTGTTTCCTGTTCTGTGGAAAAATTGCCACTTTCTCTAAATCTCCCTGCAAATGTTCTTGCAACCCATGCCATGGTGGCAAGTCATTGGCAGCTGACACATGGTTAGAGCACTCAAAAAGTGTTATTTCTCTGCAAGCATCATGCAGGGGTTTTATTAGAGTGCAGGTAGGACTCTGATGTCATTGTCTTATCAGCCATTCTTATCAGATTAGGCAGCTGTAGATTCCAAGTGATGACCCACACAGGCTTTTGGGGTCATGATGACTAGCTTGCTAACAACGGAAGCCTGGGTATTTGACGCCTGGGTATTTTTCCGCAGCAGAATTATGGATAATGCGGCACACTCATGCATTTGAACTTGAAAACAAATTATCGTGCACATGCCTGCTTGGAAATCAGCATATGGGCAATTCAGATAGACCACAAACATGTGCCGTGCTTCTGAGACTGATGCCTTTGTGCGTCTCCATGGACACCAGGACAAAGAACCGAACAGTTTCCGAGACTGCAAACCTAACATGGCGGACTAGTGTGGAACATACGGGCTCAAAAGCTTGCATGATAAATTCAATCCAGCAAGTTATGAACATTCTGCATTCAGAATGTCTTTTAATGCACATGTATGGTGCAATTCAAAATCAAAATACATTTCCTGACTAAAAAATTCTCTTTGTTGTAATTATAACCACTGATCACTACAATGTCAATTTAATTTTGGAATTTATATAACAGCAGTCTGGTAACAGATTGGTAATGCTGCTAGCAATCAAATTACTATTTTGACAAATAGCCAAATCTGTAAAATTCTACAATCATATAATGTTTGCTTGTGGTGATGTATCTGTATGCAAAATTGCTAATTGTGTTTGCTGTGCTAAAATAAACACTTGAAATATTACACAGAAACCATACCAAAACCAGAAATGGGCATTATTTTGTGGAAAACATGTGTTATTTTCACACCTTCATCTTGAGCACTTAAATAATTTGAAAACATTTATTCCTGAAAGAGTCGAAGTGGACAAGAAGATTCTAACCTAGAGCCCTTGAGCTGTGAAAACCATGCAGCTCTGCATACACAAGACAAATCAACCAAATATTAATCAATGATCACCTACTGAGAAACATTTAAAAACTTGCCAATAAATTGCCATTATTTTTACACTAAAATCAGCAGTTCCTGTTAAATTGTTAGAAAATTGCATTTTTTTTGCAATTGAGCTCTATGTTGCTTGAAAAAAATAAGAGAAAAAACATTTGTATTTCTAAGTTTAGAAGTATGCATTAACATATATAATTAAATCAACAAAACAAAGTGAATTCATAATGCTCCATAACCCTTTTCAAATCAGACTAAAAATGACCCTCTTGCAATGTTGGAAATGCATGTTTGAAATTCCCGGACAACCCAACTTTTACTACCTTCTAATTGACTGAACAGAAGAGCTCTTCAAAGGGAGAAGATTGTATGAGTTTATCCAATAATGCAGACAAGTACATCTTTTGTAAATGAACTTGTGAAATTGTACACAATCTTTATGCACATTTGAGTCGTAATGTGCAAGTGTTCATTAAATGCAAAGCTTAATTTAATCCTTTCATCACGGACAATGTAAGGATTTTAATAACACGTCCCCATACTGGCGCAATAAAACAGGATATTTAAATCTAATGTCTGTAAAGTCAGCATTTTCCTTAGAAGTTATTTAGTTAATTAAGTTTTTCATAGGAAATAAAATTAATCTGCCACTTGTGTTACAATTTTAAGCATCTTGTAATTTGGTGTCGAAAACTAATAATTCTCACACTTAAAATGTATTTATTTAATTATGTTTTCCAGTGAGAAATATTTCATCACGGATTGTGTAGCATACAGATGCATTACAGGCATTAGAATTTCTTTTAAAATGTATACCAGGTTATAAAAGCAGTTTTAAATTAACATTGCCAAGATATCTTTAAAAATCAGGGAGGGATTTTACCTATGATTAACAAATATATTAGCCAAATGTAAATGTGAAAGCCAAATATATTGTGAAATATATTTTTTATGTGTTTACAAATAAAGAATACATCTAAATTGGTACACTGAATGTATATCATATTTCATAGGGTGCAGGCAATCTGATATATTAAATTGAAATGATACATTTGCAGAGAACGGTTCTGTTAGTACACATTATGAACTACCAGCCCACATGCAAACAATAGACATTAAAACTTACCATTGCTCTCTCAGCATCATATTCTATTGCACCGATTCCATCCAATCTGTTTAGATCAACCCACCCTCGCCATATTACACATACGCCGTTGAGAATAAACTGTGATTTTAAGTGAACCTGAAAGATTATGGAAGTGTAAATTGCAGTGCACATCATATACATGACATATAACTTAAGAAATATTATTAATTTATTATTATCAATCAAAAAGACACTGTTATCAATTTTATAAAGGTTTAATCAAAAATCAAAAACCGGCCACGTGCATTCACTTGACATATCCGATGACGTAAATGATATGTCGGTTTCGATTCGTAAAATATCAAATCGGACATATTATGATTTTCTCTTATTTACAAAAAACAAACATTTTAATTTAAACTATTTCAGATGTGGAAATGAATGAACATGCAGTAGCAAACGCCATTATAACGCGTAACGCCATAATGAGTAGTTCCGAATGACGTAGTTTTTTAAACGCGGTGACAATGCCCTTTAAATTAACATTTTCACAGGTGGGCAAAGTCTATTCTACTATTCTAATTTTCTTACAACTAATTAAAGGCACGATATAAAAAATATATCGGTCAGTGCTGCTTGAACTTTATTTTTTGTAATCTTGTAATTTTAATTGATCGAAAATTAAAGGAAATAGCAACGACAAGCTAGAATAGAAGGGGTTTTCTCGGATTTTAACTGAAGTTATCCCCGCCCCTCTTCAAAGATCCATTTGATATATATTTCTAATAATTGAACTGCATTTTGGAATAGATTTTTTTCCACAATAAAATGACATATTCATGCTGGTCATTGTTTTGCTCGCTTCCGACAAAAAAGTGTTATTGCTGGTTCGTCGGTTACAGAACATTTTACATGAAACACTCATAATGCACACGCCGATTCCTTATAGGAACTTAATGAAGGCGCTTAAATGTTCACCTTAAATTATTTTTCATCTTCAACTCTTTACTATATTCATACGAATCACGTATCATGTTATTTAAAAAATACGCGCGGTACTAAGATGAAGTCTGCAATACCAATTACACCCGTACATACTATCGGAGGGTGACTCAGATACATGAACTATTGTTCCCGAACATATGGATACTCAATTTAAAAGGTTGCGATGCCAGTGCATTTTCATTTCTCAACAACTGAGTTACCTTTCTAGTTCAGTTAGTCCATAAGTCAAACGTCGTGCGTGAATCGACGAGCTTTTTTATCGCGAAATCGTGAAATTCATTTTACCGAGATTCCATGCAAAAATCAAACAGATTTTCAACAATTCATTCAAATTGTCGCGTAATTAAAATAAATTGTTCCATCGGGTCGTAACATATTGCCTTTTCCATGACCAGATGTAAGGGGCAAGTCAATCAATTATAAAAGAAATTGTTGAATTCACTGACTAGCGAGTCAAAAAGCGATCAAAAGGTCCCTGTTAATACCGTTAGGAACACTTCATATTACGCAACCCCTATTACCAAAACAATAGAAAAAAAAGCACCGCACGTGCGACTTTTCATTTTTATTTCACACTCAACGGACAACCCGTCGTGTTATTAACTTTTCAACAGTAGTTTGTCGTCCAATTAAAGATCACCCGTAAGATTTATGACGTAAAGTAGTTAATCATTCCATAACCATCTTTGAACTCGAATCGCTTTCGTGTATGCGACGGTTCTAATAAAAATATACAATAGTTTGATTACTTTAAAGTAACAATCACGCTCAAAAATATCGAATATTTCGTTAAATAAAGCTAACCCATAAAAAAATCAATGTTCCTTTTAGCAAATTGCAAAATTTCAACGTTAGATGTTGTCTGGTAGAATTGATTTAACGAGATACAAAATGCTCGTTTTTATTTTTTGTGGCCACAAATAATTCCATTTATATCTCCCGTGAAATATCCGAACATTTACGGGCGAACACGAGATTGGATACGGTAAGCGTCGGAAGCATGACGTAGCTCTCATTAATAATCATTCTGTGAAATCAAAATGAATTATGGGTAAATGGAACTTAGCGAATGCGAAAATGGCTTGTATAAATTATGCAAATGAACGCAACCCGAATGAATCCGATCCTGACTCGAAAGCGAAAGTAGATTACATCGTGGAACGATATTTAGATATTTAGATGCTTAAAACTTGCCGAATGCTTGTAATTTAACGTTTTTACATTAATGTTACTTGTTTTTAGGGTCTTCCTATTGTAATTAACCATCGTATGGTACTACTTGTTGTCGAATGTTTTTATATAGCATAATACAGTAGCCGTATGTATTGGTGAGCGTGATAGTGACTTTAATATCGTTTTATTAATTATTATGTAACTTTGCTTTAAAGGGGCCTTTTCACAGATTTTGGCATATTTTGAAGTTTGTCATTAAATGCTTTATATTGATAAATGTAAACATTGGATCTTAAAAGCTCCAGTAAAAAATCAAGAATAAAATTAAAACAAGGAAAAAAGTAGCCGGTACCAGGGCTCGAACCAGTGACCCCCGGAGTCCTGGAGTTAGTCTGAAGTAAAAGCGCTCAAGCCCTCTCGACTATTCCGCCGAGTATACACGGAAAAAGTATTTTATACCTTTTATAAGCAATCTTCGTAGTTTCGTAAATTTAAACGACAACAACAGAACTCTCCAAATTATTCAATCGTTTCGCGTTGCAACGCTTTTTAATTTTTAGGTTTTCAAATTGTCAAAAGATACATATAATGGCTATATTGGACTCTGGTAAATGTTCAGTAATACTGTTTCCTCACAAATTTCATAACTAAAACGCGAATCTGAAACAACTTTTTTCAATGTTGTCAATTTACCAAACCGTGAAAAGATCTCTTTAACCGAATGCTTTCAAAACGTTGTACAAGCAAAACGAGTTAAGGTTTTGCTTGTGTACTTTCCACATTTACATTATCAAACTCTCAACGAATACTCGTGATCAACTTGCAACACAAAAATATAAAGCATTGCCATTCGTTCAATAAAGGATATTTTAATATTTAATATAATATAACGGCCGTCGTTTTTACGAATCAACGTCTAAAGAGTCTAATCAAGGGAGAATAACGCTGCATGCGGCGCCTCTTGACGGAGTTGTATGGTTATGAATAGCCTGCCGCTTTCAGCGATACTAATGCTAAGCGACGACGTTGTTTAATATGTCCTCCAACTATTGTTTAACGGTATTTTTTTTTTAATTCTTCAAATTCGTCGAGAACATTAGTATTTATAATTTATCATTCGATTATTGCTCGTTACGTAATATAACATTACGAACATATACATGCAAGTCAACTGTTGTAAAGTAATAGATGATTCCGACTAAACCATAATGTCCTGGACATTTAATAGTCTGAAAAGGCGCGTCAACAAAAATATTTGATTTTTTGAACGTATTTATATTTGCATTTGATAAAAAGATGTCTTTAAATACCGGATTAATGTCTAAAGTTGGGTCCGTTTAAAAAAATCACCCGTATCAAACATTTGAACTATTGTCGGAAATCGTGTAAAATATGACGACAAATATTTGATGAACTGTTCATTACATTCACGAACATATTATGTCTGACACTGCGGCGAATGTAAGCGATAGGAAACGTTATATTGACGGATTTTTTTTATGTCAACAACGACAATGACGAATATTTTACCTTGCCTGGCTCCCTGTCGAAATCCACAAAATCTGACGTTGCCAATCTGTCGTCGGGATTTTCTGACCATGAATTAGATGTGAATTCTAAATGAAGATTTAATCCTGTGGCAACAAACGCCTGAAAATATTTATAATAAAAACAATTATAACTTTTAAACAAGATCGTATCAGAAAATAGTGCTTAAAAATAAAATGTAGATTTAAATAATTAACACTTTGATAGAATGGTCTAATGTGATACTTTATGTTGTGTTTGCTACAGGGACCAACAATACCAATGATTTTATCGTCAGTTTCTCTTTTTCACGTTACATACGTGCACGCGAGGATAGCAAAATCGTTTTGCCGGCAGAAATACCCAAACGTACGCTGTATTCACGTACACCATTAAAAGCGTATTCTAAATTATGTAGTAAAAACATGTTACCAAATCTCGCTTTATACATAACATATTTAATTCAAGATTAGCTTTGTTTCTTCTTACAAACAACAAAAGCGCGATCATTTTTTAATTAATTAGAAAAAGTAAATACTCAAATTTACTGCATGTAATTTACATGTCATACACGTGTTCTAAGTGTATTATATATTTAATTTATCATATTATTACATTCAATAATTTTTTATGAACCGGTTGTTTTTCCGGAATTCAATCATGATAAAGTAGTACAATTTATTTAACTTTGGCTAACATATGATAAAGATTATCGAGATTTGTGCTACAATTGTTTGATACCGACAAGCGGAACAGAATTGACAAAGGAGCTGCCTTTCTGCGTGAAATATTATTGTTTATTGAATGGCTAATAAGAGCGGAAGTAAGAAACGATTCTTAAGGACAATATATAGTTTTATACTCGGCATGTATTATGTTTACATGCACTAATATTTGATTGATAAATGCCGATTAAGTCTATGTATTGTGACCAGCTAAAAGGAAAAATTAATACAAACAGAACATAGAGAATAAACACAGAAAATATAGTAACTTAAACTTTGATAAATTTCTACATAAAAACGGCACTGTGTGTTTTTTTCCTTGTAAATACCTTGATGTGTATGTTATATACACAATTCATTATATGAACGAAATAATGTTAAACGCCGACGTAAGTTAAGTGTAAATAGAGTTCAAAACGTGAGCGATAATTAATTGCGGACGTACGTTTTTCTTTCCACGAAAAGTACATTTTGTTCCGCGTAGCAACATCATGTTAATAGTTGTAACTTTTATTTAAATCACAATAATGAGTACATGTATTTGCTTCTTCATTTAAATTATCACTCGCTATTAATATCTCGCATTTATAGCATACATGACAATCCCATTCGTTATTCATGGCTAATATACCGTGAAATACCTACAATTTATAAAGCAAGTAGTGTACATGTATATCTGCGTTAAGCGCTGAGCTGTAATATACTTACTAGATCCGCATGGCCCTCTCGACATTCCGTTTGAAATCTCAACTGTCTTTCTTCTAAAGGTCTATCTTTGAATCCTGTGTACTTTACCTGAAAATAAATTATATTATATATATCCTCACAACAAGTAATCCACAATAGTATTATTCCACCACCTTTATTATGTAAAAATTAAACTCCGCGTTAACGAAACTAAACTTCCGGGTGATTTTAATTAAACTGACCTCCCCATCTCGCGCAAGTTTTCTAAACAATTCATCGTTATCAAATCTTTGTCGTTGGTCAGGAACAACTCTTGGCATGACTCTATAAAAGTTTTTAGTAACTTGTCCGATCACTGTGTCCGTTTCAAATGGCAACATGCTTAAACTGAGACACTTCATTCAACTTACTGAACAAAATACGCTGTGACTCGTGTATGACTTAACCTCTCATATGATTGGCTGATAAAAATACTCCGTGAGAAATCGTACGATTTACGGATTTTTCCGAATTGCCATATATGGTAACATTCGGTAAAATCCGTATCTTACGGAGATGATGGGTATTTACGTCAGAACATATATCGACCAATGAGAACGAGTATGCTAATTGATTGAAATAAATATTATTATCATGTTCCAAATAAGGTGTTGCATACGTCACAGATGATGAATATTCATTAGTCTTCCATTGTAGGGATTGTCTGACCTGAATACCGTGAGATTTATTTTACTACGAGTGGGTAATTGAGTGCTGTTAGCGTATTTCAGTGGAACGAATGTTTTGATAGTTGTTTGCGTGGTGTAAAACAACAGATGTTATTGTAAAACGTGTTATTAAAAGTTTGTTTACGCCTAAATATTGACTAACATTAGAAAAATGCATATGATCTTTATACAATTATCGATCACGATGATGTTGTTTTGATTATTTTGACTGCGTCTTGGAGAATACTAAATTTTCTAAATTGTTAGGTGTAAAAACAAAATATTGTCAAAAACTTGTTGACAACGAGATTTTAAACCCGCATTTCTATCAAAAAGGCTGAGCATGAAAACACGCCTCTCATGAACAAAGAGTGAATGAGCAATTGTTTATTGTAGAGGATTGGTAGACTTTAAAAAAAAAACATAAAAATTGCTCATACTGCACATGCCTGCACCCTGAACAAATTCTTGCTTCTGTTTTGTCCGCAAACGGCTTATGTCATGTCAACATAGTCTTTCAAATAGATTGTATTATAATATTATTGTCAAAACATTATTTTATCATCATGCGGGAATTTAGCGGGGTGTAATTTGTAATGTCCTAATAAAATCTGTACCTGGACACGCGGCCGGAGGCTTACTAAAATCACATAACAAATTCGGGGAAAACGTTTTAAAAGCCGAGTCAACAGTATGTATATTTTTTCATAAAAAATAACTTTGATACATGGACAATGATAATATGTTTTTGTTTACAATAGTTATTGCATATATATACGTCCAAATTACTAAACGGGATTTTACACCCTGCAAAATGTTTTTTTTGTCATGAAATCCTACGATGATCTGGAGTCAGCACTATATGATTCGCATCGTCTGGGAAATCGGTCTAAGTCTTATGCGACCAGCTTAGCATCAGAAAAGACTGCAAAGTCACGCAGAGTGGTAAGGGTCTATCTTGTCCGCTTTAAAGTAACGCAACGTTTCGTGGCCTGGTGTAGGGACAAAAAGGGAAAAAGCTCCTTACCAGACTGTTCGTATGCGCAGATTGGTCTAGAGCTATCCTGACCGCATTTGACATAAAACCCATTTTCGCATAATGCAGCTCATACGATGCTACTATTTTCGTCGTGCCTCAGAAAGTTGTTATTCTGTTACTTTATTGCATACTTTTAATATATGTGTACAATTGCATTACAAATGTATTTGCTTTTGGATATAAAATTTGTTTTAAGTATTTGAGTATTTGGTTACAATAACATATTTTTTGCAATAAACAATGGCAAGAATGAATTAGGTTACATTGCATTTACTTACTTGTTCTGCCCCAGAAAGTTGTTATGCAGTTTCTTTTTTCCACCATAAAGCATTGAATAATGAGATTGCAATTACCGGTTAATCGAATCAAAACTGTCTTTTATTTCTTTTTAATTTGAATCAGAAAGACATTTGTATACGAAGTCAATTTTTATGTACTTTTGATTATTATGACTGCGTCTTGGAGAATACTAAAGTTTCTAAACTGTAGGTGTGATAACAAAATATTGTTAAAAACTTGTTTACAACGAGATTTTAAACCCGCATTTCTATCAAAAAGGCTGAGCATGAAAACACGCCTCTCATGAACAAAGAGTGCATGAGCCCCGGTTTATTATATAGGATGGGTAGACTCAAAAACATAAAAAGATTACTACTCCTCCACATACTGCACATGCCTGCAACCTGAACACATTCTTGCTGCCTTTTTCCGCAAAAGGCTTATGTCATGTCAACATAGTCTTTAAAAGAATAGATTTTATTTTAATATTCTTGTCGAATCATTATTGTATCCTGATCATCGTGCGGGGGCGCAGCGGGGTGTTATTTGTAATGTCCTTATAAAAACTGTACATGAACACGAGACCGATTGCTTTTCTAAGTGCACATAATAAATTTGGGACGAAACGTTAAGGCGATTTAACAGTATTGTTTTTGCATACAACAATAAATATGATACATAAAAAATGAAAATATGCTGTTGTTGCTTTTTTTATAATAGTTTTGCATATACGTTTACAACATTAAACGGGATTTTTACACCCTGCAAAACGTTGTTTTTTTTTGTTATGAAATCCATTACGATGACCTGGAGTCAGCACTATGATTCGCTTCGTCTGGAAATGGGTCAAAGTCATATGCGACCAGCTTAGCTCCAGAACGGACTGCAAAGTAACGCAGAGTGTTCAGGTGCTATCTTGTCCGCTTTAAAGTAACGCAATGTTTCGTGGCCTGATGTAGCGACATCAAAGCTCCTTACCAGACTGTGCCACTGCGCAGATTGGTCTGGTCCTATCCTGACCGCATTCGGCATAAAACCCATTTTCGCATGACGCAGCTCATACGATGCTCGTTTTTTCGTCGTTCCTCAAAAAGTTGTTATTCTATTTCTTTATTGCATAATAGGTCATTGGATAATTTGTCCTTTAATTAATATATTTGTACTATTTCATTATTTGCTTTTGGAAATAAAATACGTTTTAAGTATTGAAGTATTAGGTTACAATGACATATTTTTTGCATAAACAATTGCAAGAATGAATTAGGTTACATTGCATTTACTTACTTGTTCTGCCCCAGAAAGTTGTTATGCTGTTTCTCTTTTGCATCATAAAGCATTGAATAATGAGTTTGCAATTACCGGTTAATCGAATCAAAACTGTCTTTTATTTCTTTTTAATTTGAATTTGAAAGACATTTGCGTACGAAGTCAATTTTTATGCACTTAAGTGTGCTAGTAATTAATTCTGGTAAGTGTGAGGATTGATGCGTCTTTCAATTGGTTTTTAACCTACTTTTTGGCATTTACCGTCACACGTGTTGGTTTACAAATTTTATTAACAACAAGTAAATACATAATTATTTATTAAAACGACATCTTCGATGACATATCGAGTTCCGAAATGGCGACACAATTTCAAGTTTAACGTTTGTGATATTTTTTAAAGTGGCATGCACTTGTCTTTTGAATATGGCACTGTGCATACAGAGAAACATAAAAACATGTAAGATCAAATACATCATTAAACTGAAGTACAGTACCTCCAGACGAAGGCTAAATATGTGAATGTTCTTGTCTTCATTTTATTTTGTTATTACATTTTACCTTATTACATCTTTCTGACTAGACACAATATTATAACTTCTAATTCTGTGACATGTGACAGTGGGTTAAGATAGTTAGATAGTCGATAGGTAGAAATCTGTCCAGTAATCATCGGGTTGCTCGTCTCGAAGTAAAGCCTCATTCTTCATATATTGTTCTGTTTAAAACCAGCACAAGTGACTCGCTATTTGAGTTTGTGTAAATAATCACACATCTGCAGACAGTTATAGCACGACCTCGATTTTTAGGCCGGGAAATGAAAGGCACAATTAAATCCATCATCATGTGACCCCACCACCCGATGTTCGTGGGGTATTTTACTTATTACCCGTATATATGTGTATATGCACCCCATGTATTGTCACAATGAGACCATTTGTGAAGCTATTGGTTTATTTCAGATATTTTATTTGTGCCCATATCGTATACAGCACGCCTTCTCATTTTCGCTCTTAAACCAGACCCCTGTGAAATGTGGCTTTGAATAAAAGCACGACTAAACCATAGTAAACAATGCAACATGACTGGTGTTGTTGAAGTTCCGTCGACAAGACCCTTTGTCATATCGCGGGAAAAATACGGAAGCAATATTTCCATACGCATGCGCAACAAAATAAAAACAAAGTAAAATGGCGTTAAACAGAACTACGAAGTAAAAACAAATAGTATTTTTTGCAGTAACATCGCGTTAATATTGCATATTTTAGCAATCCCTCATATGCCTCATTTCCAACAATGCTTGATCTTGAGGTAGTACCCGAAAGATCACTCGGAAACGAGCAATGGGAGTTTATTTTGGGTAAGATCTATCGTTGTTATTCATTATGCAAAAGGCCAAAATGTAAACAAACCCAGAACACTGTCACAACCTGACGAGGACAATGAACAATGAAATAATTATTCATAAGATGAAATATCCGCGAGTATCATTTTTGTTTGTCGTATTTTGCAAGGGGAATTATAAAGCATAACTGTTAACTTACAGGAATAAAAGAAAGTTGGTTGTGCATAAAAGAGTTATGGTCGTTTCGTGCCACTACCAGTTTGTGCCACTGATACTTCTGTTGAAAAAGGGTAGCCTTTTTTTTTTTTTCATTATTTTTTATCGAGTGCACCGGGATTGTCTCCCATATGGCCATCGCCCCCAGAAAGACGTGTTAGTTGGTTACGGGGGATGCGAAAGACGAGTTAGTAGGTTAGGTGCAGCGGGGGATCGAACCAGCGATCTCTGGATTGTGAAGCCAGTGTGTTACCACTAGACCACGGATCCGCTACAGGGTAGCCTTTCGTCCCACTGATAATATATATAGCCGGGTAGGTGTGAATAATACCGTGTAGGTGTGAATCAAAACTTTTGCACCTGTGATGGTCACCTCTGTGCCATGTAAAAACAACATTGCTTAATGTCAAGATTAGTTATTCAGGTTAAATGTATTCTGCATGCGATTTTTCATAATTTGATTTTTTTTAAATATAATAATTCAATAAAATGTATTTCAGTTTAAGATTTATGTTAAAGTTGTCTTGTAGATAATATATAGTACATTAACAATATCGATAAGGAATACATAAACAAAATAAAACATTATCACGCCACAAGATATATTTCATTTTAAGATTTATTTAACATGTGTACACATATATACACACACAATAAAACAGCCTCTTATACACATAAAAAATATAGTACACTACACGTTTTTTTTATATCAGATTTCACAAGATATATTTCATTTTGAGATTTGTTTAACATTTTTTACACAAATATATACATATATACAGCCTCTTATACACATAGCAAATATAGTACACTACACGTTAATTTTTCCGATTTCTTTCTTTTAACCTCGTCTTCCTCATGCACCTGGTAATGGGATGTGTCCGGTCTCAGACCTGCAATGCGACTGCATGCCCGCAGAAGCTGGGTAGTTGTCGTTTCGTCGTCCTCATACTGCTCCCATATGCGGAAGAGTCTCCTGTGGATCTCTTTGTACTTCTTGTGATGCATGCGTGTCAGGGCGTGCTCAGACACTAGGCGGATCGTCATATCAACCGTATCTGCCTCACGGCGTAACAGGGGGACGAGCAAGTAGAACCCTAGGTCGGCACGCCCTGTCAGAGTGTTGATCCTGCGATGCCATCCTGAAAGAAAGAAATATGTTGTGTACTATGATACAATATTTTATATATATATTAATTATATACTAATTTTATCTAATTAAAAATTATTAATTGCTAACGTCGTTGTTGGTCCTCACTGTCTGACGATACACATTCCAATTTGCTGGAGTCCACATTGATCCTCTGACCCACGTTCTTTCCATCTACAGGACTACATTCAGAACAGGACCGCCGACCTTAAATAATTATTTATTGTTATAAGCTAGTAACCACATTCGCACATCATGTTCAGGTTTTTTTTTTTACTAAGAAAGTGACGCCGATATTCGGCGTCTTCCCCTACCAGAATTTTTCCCCCCCAAAATACAATTTCCCCTCTAAATATATCATTTTTCCCCAAAATATAATATTTTCCCCTCAAAGATATTTTTTCCTTTGGGTCAGTCGACACTTATCCAATTTGTACCACGATCTCGCTCTCTCTCTCCCGACGAACACACAAAACTGGGAACCCCAGTGATTCTAAATATAGCAATTAAATAAATACGTCATGGAAATTTTATCCGGGCAACTGACCGCAATAATCACCTGACTATTTCACTGGATTCCGGTCTTGCGCGAGTAAGGTATTTCGTCAATTAATTACCGGAAACCAGTTGAATTTTCATCCGGGTTATATAAGAGCCTAGATGTAAACGTGAAAACAGAAAAAATTTCTAACTATTGGCGTTCATACACAAAAAAATAAAACGTTCGGACTCGGCAAATACTAAACCCATCGACGCATTTTTAAAGAATGATTCATCAAAAACCGTTGAAACCCAGCAAGATTCGGAGGTAATCGACATCGAACATTGTGAAAGTGAAAGTAGACAATCGGCAGCTGTTGCATTTTCCCCTTCCAATACTGTAGCAGATCTAGATCGTCTACCCATTAATAATGAAACTGAAATATCAAAATTGACATTGTCCCCCGGCCCCAGTACAGAAAAACATTTCCCATAATTAGAACTACCCCTGCAACTTAATTTTCCAAGCCAGACAAAACGCAACCAAAATGTGATAGTCGTTGTTTCAATTCTCAAGTATACGAATCCCGATACCCATGGCTATATCACAGTCAAACTAAACATGGGTTTATGTGTAAATATTGCGAGCTATTTGGATCCAGTAGTGGCCCAAACATTTACTATGTCACAACTGGTGCTGTATTTGGGGACAATCCCTCTAGGAGACTTGAAACTCAAAATAATAGTGACAGAGACATGCCTCTGTAGATTAGTTATAGACATTGAAATAAACCATTATTTTTTATTTTTTCACCAAATATGTCTCTTTCGCGCTCTATTTTCCCCTTTTACCCAGCGCCCCAGCGTCTTCCCCTTTTTCTAAAAAAAACCCCTGATGTTATATATTTGTAATATTATTATTATTATTATTTAATAAATATAATTAATTTATTGAACATACATGTAATGCACATGCATAACATAAAAACGACAGCACTTTATGTTATAAATTTATTGAACACAATGCACTATGCAAACATATTATAATAATAATAATCGCATAATCGGCAAAACATGCTTACGGCAAAATTAATAATATCATAAATACATTTACACAGTGAGATGAATATTAATAAATGAAACACAAAAAGGTAAAATAAACACGAACATATAATTAAAATTGTTAACACTATTGTAATTTGCTACATCAATATACACCCCATTATGATTCACACCTCTACGGTATTATTCACACCTACCTGGCTATATATTATCAGTGGGATGAAACGACCAATCCCTTCCTACACAAATATCAGTGGCACAAACTGGTAGTGGCACGAAACGACCATCACCCGCATATAACAGTCTACTATTGTCTACCATAGCTTTTACTCAAGTGTCGTTTTTTATTACCCGACATAAATGTTATGGGAGAACCTCCCCTATCGAAGACTACCAGAGTATGACATTTTATCCTCAGTCACCTTAAACTCTACATAACAGCTTTATAATGCAGAACCTAAAAGTTAAATAGGTATAATCCTCCAGATACTGTGTATGAAGCGGTTAAGGAAAGAAGTTCAAGAATTTCTGCATTAATACAAAAATTGCAGCAATAAACAATCTACGTTCAAAGATTTATTTAATTTCCGTTAAATCCATGTCAAAATTGTTTATTTACAGCGTGTTTAAACATGCCAAGCATGTTCCATACACCATACATGCCAGACTTCCCGATCTTGGCGAGACATTCCTGCTTTTAGGGTGTTTGTCTCGGTGTCCCGATGTGACACAATATGTGCTGACATTCGTAAAAAAAAAATGACATAAGTTCTATAAGGTCACAATAAAACTCGCTATTCAAGCTCCGTCTGGCTTAAATTACCATAGCTAATATCGTCTAATGATTGATTTTATTTTTGCTCTCACACAATAGTGTATTTATGAAAGAGTCGCTAATTGCTAGTGAGAGATGCATCATAGTGTATTAAAAGCAAACTGCTTTTGTATTTCATGGCCCAAGTCAAGTCCAAAGATACTATTACGCGGTATTCTGTGTAATATACCACCTGAGGCTTAAAAACCTGTCAAAACAGCAGCTTTGTATATCAAACAAATTGAGCGCTAACCTATACACATTGATGTTTCACATAAATTTACTTTCGTTTTTTTACTGATTTTCAGAAAATAATTTGTACATATTGCATCTATCTTAATTTAGAGTTAATTGATAATGTGTTGAAAAGAAACAGTGCTTGATGCCCACACATTGCAGGGCTGTTTTTCCTTCAGTGAGAATGACCGTTTTTCATAAATTTGGGAAATTCGTGACTCATATTTTCACACTTTCAAAAGTTTGCGACTCAAATTTTCACAATTTTAAACAGTTTACAACTCATTTTTTCACAATTTTGAACATTTCGCGACTAATTTTTTGACAATTTCGAACAGTTTGCGACTCATTTTTCACAAAATCTGGGGGCCAAGGCCGCTTCACAAAAACAGGAAAAAAGGCCCTGCAAAGCGTTGAACAATTACGCATGCCTCTGTCACAAATAGAACTCAAATAGAGGCATGCCCCAGATTTCACGTTATGGATTTATCCGCATAGTGCACATGTGTGTTTACTTCCGGAAAAGGGAGAACGTCAGTGTTCATGAAATTCTTAAATACATTTTATGGTATGGTCCATATTTACCAGAAATAATGAGGTTTTGTAAGTACTATACTGATTACTGACTGCAGTAAAGGTGGCATAATTGATCATTTTAGGTGTCCCGCAATATGTTAGCTGGTAAGACTTGAATAACTAAATATCTGAATCATTCCCTTGACTTGTATGGTCGTTAGGGTGAAATGAGGGACGACACAGAGATCCTCTGCCAGTCAGGTCTTTTGTGGGCTGCTGGGATTAGGTCATCCATGGGGAAGGACATCCTCTCTTTAATTTGTCAATCCAGCTTTACTTCTGACGTCCTCAATGGTGACCTCCCTCTAGGGTGCCATAGGGCACAGTCTTGCACTGAGAGTCGAGCCTGGTGACTTGTTCAAACCAAGCCAGCTTTCTTCGTTTGACAGTCGCCATTAGGGGTTCTGTTTGGCCAACAAGTGCTGTTGTCATGTTCTGACATACTTGTTGGTCTTGTTCTCTATAACGGAGATGCAGAGCATGTTTCAGAGACATTACTGTTCAAAGGCCTGTATCCTGCATTCTGTGTTTCGATGTGAAGAATCCAGGTCTCACAGTCGTACAGTAGGATGACGACTCCCTCTAGCGTGCCATGGGGCACAGTCTTGCACTGAGAGTCATACTTGTTGGTCTTGTTCTCTATGAAGGAGATGCAGAGCATGTTTCAGAGACACTCGTGTTCAAAGGCCTGCATTCTGTGTTTCGATGTGAAGGGTCCATGTCTCACAGTAGCACAGAAAGATTAAGACTTCAAGCAACTTGTTAAGCCTGTACTTGTTGGGGAAGCTGATGGAGCTTCGTGTCCACAGCCTGCTGAGTCTGGCCATTTGCTGATGTTTCCAGTACTTGCATTTAAAGATTAAGTTATCATACAATTAACAGTTCCATGTTGTGGAATTACGTGGATTATCTATTATCCCATGTGGCATTTAGGATGACTACACAGTAAGTAGGTACTGATTGTCTTTTAAATTAGGGAATATTGGTACACTTATATAGAAACCTTGATTTTGTTGACAATTGACATTTTCTTTTACATTTTCACCTTAAATCACCAGCTGAAAGATTAAATTACCATTTGCGATTCAGGCAAAAGTATAAAAAAGGGGGGAAAAAAACATTTGAAGGAAAAATGGTTCCTTTCTCAGATTTCCTGAAACTCAACAGTCTCCTGTCAGCCATTTGGTCTGACTGATCAGAGTTTCCTGTAAGACCTTATGTTTTTTGGGTACTTCGCAAAGTCATTGTTGGAAGAAACACAACAACAAGTACATGATTAGTGTTTTTCCCAGGCCATTTAAGTGAGGCGCGGCGCCATGCCCTTTTTTTGTACTGCCACGCTGTCCCCTTTCTAAGCCATTTAGCGCCACGCTGCCCTTTCCAAAGGCTGCCGCCCTGCCCTTTCATGAGCAGCCGCTGTTTTCCGTCCTCTGTTATTACGGTATGCTTGATCCCATGATTTAATCGATAATTGCCCCATGCAGGGAAGATTTGCGCGGTTGTGTATTAGTCATGCATGAATTACCCTGTGTCAATATTAATCAATAATTTCACTGGCTTATACCTAGCTCACTTATTGGTCCGTAATATGAACTCGTCCACCAAAAATTCGTTGACAGTTACTTCGTGGATGAAAACCTGGATGTTATCCTCGTGGAAATTGTGCATTTCATTTAATTATTTCTACGCGTAAATAAATTAAAAAAAAAACACAAACAAGTTGTATCTTTATCATTATGGTCGTTTAGATTATTAAATTTTGAAACAATAACTGAACCGTTTACTTATTAAATTACATGCGAATCGATGATGGACATATTATAAGTGTGCTAGGTATAAGCCAGTGAAATTATCCATTTATATTGACACAGGGTAATTAACCCATGACTAATACACAACCGCGTGAATATTTGCTGCTTGGGGCGATGATCGATTAAATCTTGCGATCAAGCATACCTTAACAATAGAGGACAGAAAACAGCAGGTGCTCATGAAAGGGCAGGGCAGCGGCCTTTGGAAACTTATAGAACTTTTTTTTATTTGGTATAGATGTTTGAATTAAGTTTAATATATGATAAAATACAAAATTATTTCCATCTTTATTCTCTTTTCAGGTATGCCATTCTATCAAGCAGTAAACATATTAAGGCGCCATGACAGAGTTATCAAGGGTGTGCAAACATGGTACAGCAATCAGGTAAATTACTAAGGACAGTCACAGTGACTACAAAAATTCTGATCTTTAACCGTTATTTATTATTAAATATGAACCACATCAGAATACTCTTGGATATGGTATTAAGTAAAGTTTTGTTGGTTATTGTTTTAAATGGAGATAAGACTGATAAAAAATGTTGAAAAACATATTGAGTATTTCAGCATCTTAAATACAAGTTTTATTATGCCCCGGTAGGGTGGCATATAGCAGTTGAACTGTCCGTTAGTCCTTCAGTCAGTCTGTCCGTCCGTTTGAAAAACTTTAACATTGCCCATTACTTTTGCAATATTAAAGATAGCAACTTGATATTTGGCATGCATGTGTATTTCATGGAGCTGCACATTTTGAGTGGTGAAAAGTCAAGGTCCTCCTTCAAGGTCAAAGGTCAAATATATGGCTTCAAAGTGGCGCAGAAGGGGGCATTGTGTTTCTGACAAACACATCTCTTGTTTATATGGGAAAAAATAGGATGTTTTGGTTGCATGGCATGTGATGTGGCAATTATAACAGTGATATTTTTGGCCCAAAATAACAGCCTCTTACAGGCTGTTTCCCAATTACAAAAGAAAAAAATGCTGTTTTCCAATTGGGAAAAGTAACATTTTTTCCAAATAATCTGACTAAAATTTCCCCAAAAATATGCCTAACTTCCAATAAACTCGATAATTGGTTTATTATGCCCCCCTTCGAAGAAGAGGGGGTATATTGCTTTGCTCATGTCGGTCAGTCGGTCAATCGGTCTGTCGGTCCGTCCACCAGGTGGTTGTCAGACGATAACTCAAGAACGCTTGGGCCTAGGATCATGAAACTTCATAGGTACATTGATCATGACTCGCAGATGACCCCTATTGATTTTGAGGTCACTAGGTCAAAGGTCAAGGTCACGGTGACCCGAAATAGTAAAATGGTTTTTGAATGATAACTCAAGAACGCATACGCCTAGGATCATGAAACTTCATGGGTAGATTGATCATGACTTGCAGATGACCCCTATTGATTTTGAGGTCACTAGGTCAAAGGTCAAGGTCACGGTGACCCGAAATAGTAAAATGGTTTCCGGATGATAACTCAAGAATGCATACGCCTAGGATCATGAAACTTCATGGGTAGATTGATCATAACTTGCAGATGACCCCTATTGATTTTGAGGTCACTAGGTCAAAGGTCAAGGTCACGGTGACCCGAAATAGTAAAATGGTTTTCGGATGATAACTCGAGAACGCATACGCCTAGGATCATGAAACTTCATAGGTAGATTGATCATGACTTGCAGATGACCCCTTTTGATTTTGAGGTCACAAGGTCAAAGGTCAAGGTCACGGTGACCCGAAATAGTAAAATGATTTTCAGATGATAACTCAAGAACGCTTTTGCCTAGGATCATGACACTTCAAAGGTACATTGATCATGACTCGCAGATGACCCTTATTGATTTTCAGGTCACTAGGTCAAAGGTCAAGGTCACAGTGACAAAAATCGTATTCACACAATGGCTGCCACTACAACGGACAGCCCATATGGGGGGCATGCATGTTTTACAAACAGCCCTTGTTGAGTTTATTTTTCAGCAATTTAATTCGCTCAATATAAAGCGATAATAAAATCACTGAAATAAGCAGCACTAAAATTAAAAGTAGTTCTATAAGGAATATGCTGTGTGGGTATTTGAGTGAGAGCACTGCCTCTCTTTTGTTTTGTGTTAAAAAAGCATTTACATCACATTAATGATCAAGAGCAAAAAGAGGAATGTTTTGCGCCCAGTGCAGGAGTCCTAAGCAAGGTTCGCTCTGGGCTTTAAAAAGTTATTGCCAAACTGGGGCCACATTGGGGCAATGAAGGACATGTTGTAATAATACATACAAAAACTAAGAATTTTACAGTGTGTTTAATATGTTTAACAGTAAATTTATTTTTAGTTCAGCTGTTTTCGGAGAAAACCCGAGGTATTGTCATAGCCAGCTCGTCATGTCCTGTTGTCCGCATCGTGCTAAAACCTTAACATTTTGTCAAGGTTTTGAACAATGGCTCCAAAATCAAAGTGCTTCAATCTACAACTTTGAAACTTCATATGTAGCTGCACCTTGATGAGTTCTACATGCCACACTCATTTTTGGGTCACTAGGTCAAAGGTCATGGTCACTGTGACCTCTAAAAAAAAAATAATCTGACAAGCTTATATTTATTATGCCCCCCTTCGAAGAAGAGGGGGTAAATTGCTTTGCTCATGTCGGTCGGTCGGTGGGTATGTCGGTCCGTCCACCAGGTGGTTTCCGGATGATAACTCAAGAACGCTTGGGCCTAGGATCATGAAACTTCATAGGAACATTAATCATGACTCGCAGATGACCCCTATTGATTTTGAGGTAACTAGGTCAAAGGTCACAGGTGAAGGTCACAGTTATTGGAAATAGGCATTATAAGGATTTAGCATGGTTCAAACAAGGGAAACAACTACGGTTTATGCATGTTCTTTTTATTACAGATTTGCCTCCCTTTAATTCATTCAAAATCTCATTTTACAGCAGAGATTCCAAATCTGACCTGTAAATGAGCCCCATATTTACTGCCAGTGCTAGGTTACCTTTTTCCATTTGATCATTCTTAAGTATTGGTATTGTAATGCTGCTACTGCTACTGCTACTGCTACTACTACTACTACTACTACTACTACTACTACTACTACTACTACTACTACTACTACTACTACTACTACTTCTACTTCTACTTCTACTACTATTACTACTACTATTACTACTACTACTACTACTACTACTACTACTACTACTACTACTACACCACCACCACCACCACCACCGTTCACAGTGACAAAAAACGTATTCACACAATGGCTGCTACTACAACTTATAGCCCATATAGGGGGGCATGCATGTTTTACAAACAGCCCTTGTTCAAAACTGCACCCGCAGCCGAGCGTGGCACCCGTTATGTGGTGTTCTTGTTTTGTTTAATAACAGCACATTTAGCATTTTTACTTACCGTATACGTGCGCTTATAAGACGCATATTTGAGACTTAAATTAATAAGTTACAGTTGGGGTCGCGTCTTATAAGCGAGATACTGGTGAAAATAAACAAAAAAATTCAAAATATCGAGTTTACTGGGCTTATGCTAGCCAAGTTGGACACTTGTCAGTTGTTTTGAATCATCGCGGCAGCCATTTGCATTTTCTCTACAGTCTGTATTGGCCCGTACCGTGTATCGGAACGCTATGTTCAGTTACCGATTTATTTGTTATAAAATGTATTGTTACTGATTTTGTTGTCTATTATTTTTAATTTGAAGTTTGTTATTTTTGGGGCGTAAGACGTTATATTGTCCGTGATTATTCTTGAAAAGTTTTTATCACCTGATTGTCTGCGCGCGACGTCGTTAAATGCCATATAAATTGGCCATTATATTATACGTGTGTAAGCGGCAACATGATGCCAACATGCTTGAAACAACAGCAAATTCAATTCTCAGTTTGAAACTGTCAATTGTTTAATAAACATGCTGCCGATTACAAATGCTATTTGACAAGTTTGTATCACCTGATCATCTTTGTTCCACGTCGTTAATTTTCAATTAAGACATAATTGGCAATTAGGGTATCCTCTGAAATAAGTTACCAGTTTGCAACTGTCAATTGTTAAATAAACACGTTTATTCAGACGACCCACTAATGCCGATGACATATTATTTATTAGGGGCCAAAAACGACGGGAGCAAAGAGCGACCGCATGCAATTATCCGCATATGGCTTTCTTCTTGACACGTGATTTCGATCTGCGCTTCGGAGTCTATCACTCTATCACGCGATTGGCTAATTTTATGAAAGTAGGCGTTACCTCTAGTTGATAGACAATGGGCGTAAAATTTGCATAATCTAGGTAATAAAACTAAACGCTTTCAAAATATCTGCCTATTAGATTTCAATACCTGTCAAACAATACAATTAAGATGACTGACACGATCAATTTTGCTTGTGCATTGATATTACGAACGTAATATGTTTGCAATTGTTAGGGCAAATGATTAATACACAATTGTTAGAAATTTTGTCAATTTGATAATTATTTTTATTGCATGAATAATACTTGAAAATAAATTAAAACCCACTAATATATCATAAAATAAACAAATATTATTTACTTTGTTGTTTGATTGTTTTATTTTTCAGACTTGCGTGAATTACTAATTGTATGCAGCGCGAGTTTGAAAAATTCTCAATGTTTTACTAATTGATGATTTTCTTTAACATTCTGCCATTTTTCGGCCATTTTCCGGCCGATGAATACGGCAAAATTTGACCGCGTCTTACACGCGGGTCAGTCTCAAATCCACCCATTATAAAGTCCGAAGTCGGGGTGCGTCTTATAAGCGAGGGCGTCTTAAAAGCGCACGTATACGGTAATAACAGGACATTTAATAATTTAGAAGTCTTGTTGATTAACACCTCCTGCTTCAGCAGCTTTCTGGTGATCTGAAAATATAAACGAGATAATACATGTATAATATAAAAATAAAACAAATCAAGTCATTTGTAGCATATAAATTACATAAATCTGTTCAATGATATGGCCTTCTATATAGTGCCCAGAACACAACACAGTCAAATATGTTTAGTATTTGTGTTCAGTAATTCTCACCTTTGGTTTTCATGTGCTTAACAATGATCTCCTTTCTCGAAAAAGTACATCCTGTAGTCAATGCATTGCTTAGCATTTATGACATACAGAGTTCACACAGCATAGATTTTGTGTTGGAAATTATATTGAAGAATGGAAATTCTGATTAACCACTGTCTTTGAACTTTCTGTTAGCTTATGAATTTATATTGTTTGCATTTTTGAAGGCGTCTCAACATCATCTGAATCTAACATTCACCTCGTTCTAGGCGTTTTACACTCTGAACTTTCCATTTTCACAAGTGTAAAAGAGTATATTATGTCACATTTATAAAGCACCAATCAATGTTAAATGTCTTATTATTGCCTTTAATCTAGTGTTTTTCCCAGGCCATTTTAGCGTGGCGAAAAGCCCATCGACCTACCGGATCGCCACTATGCCCTTTTCAAAGGCAAATTTCGCCACGCGCCCTTTTTTTCAAAGGCAAATTTCGCCACACGCCCTTATCGATAACATCTTTATTGCCTTACGATCTAACTTGGTCCGCAAAATCAGCTTCCTTGATTGTCTGTGACGCTCCGACTGTGCATGATTTACTCGAGAGACGTCAACGTCTAATCGAATATTAATTGAGCAGTTTTAATCGATTACAGTGCTCGATTTATAGGTAGGTCTTACTGACTCCTCCAAAGCTATGAATTAGTCATGCGTGAATAACGTCGTGTCAGTATCAATCGATAATGCCGAAGGCTATGTTATACCAAGCGCATTTTTCGGTCGTCAATGTGTATACCTCCACGATAAAATCATTACTTCGGAGACTTTTGTTACAAAACTCGATGTTATTCTCGTGGCAATTGTGCATTGCATGCATTATTCAGTTATATCAAAACATATATTTTTACGCATAATTACATTTAAAATCACAAACAAATTTATTCTTTATCGTTTTCGTCTTTAAGATAATTAGATCTAATTATTGAAATAATTACTGAGACGTATTCTAATTTAACAAAATGCGAATCGCATATACAATTTAACGTTGCTATGCGCACCTGTCGCTTACATCATTTGACATTTTATCAACATGGCGGACTATACAGAATTAAATTGTGACTCGGCAAAAATAGCAAATAACGTCGTGAACGATCGAATTAACCAAACATGCCATAACTTTTAAGACCAATTCCGGGACATTGAGTTAAATTGTCCGGGTCTTTTGCCGATTTTCCGGGACATGTATAAAATGTAGTGATATTTATAGACATATGCATTTTTGGTACGTTTATCAGTGCTTCCCCTGGCTCAAAAATTTCTTAAGCCAAATTCGCCTTGCAATGGCAAAATTCTTCTTTTTTTGCTATTTTTAGGTTTTAATGAAGAAAAAGTTGTAGCCAAATAGAATTTTCTTTAGCCAAATACAGCGCTTCCGTTAGTGGACGTCCAGGCATAAATTACGCCCGAAAATGGCAGTCGTACGTCTATTATGCAAATGGTGGAAGTCCCTTGGACGTCCGATAATCCGCATGTACTCTATTTTCTAATACACAACACGTACAAATGTCAACAGTTAATCGGGTTATTCAGACCGTTAACTCCGCCATAGAGCTACTGTCTTCAATGAATTTCTCAGCGAGTGGCCAATATTGATTTTTCCAGCTGTCAATCAAAGTCTTCTGGTAAGCGCATCAGCCATTCAGCGCTCAGGCAGCCGAATACACACACACCCCACGTGAAGCGGTATACAATAGCATTAGCAAACTCTGCGTTACGATGTTATTATTCAGCAATCAAATATTTGAGTCCACGCTTTCCCCAAGGAAGAATGATGTGATCGTACATGAAGTCCAGTGTTTTTTTTCACCTAAAGGGGAATGGTGGCGGGGCCCGTCCAAAGGGGAAAAACGCGTCGTTTTTTTAGGAAAAGGGGAAAATTAAAAATTTACTCTTTGATATGTAATGATATTTATTATATGAATACACATGTATGCATGAATGTTATATTCACAGTTGAATGTCTTTGTCCTATTTCTTAAATATATACCAATGATTTTTTCAACATTAGTTTCAGACAGTTCAGCCTTCATGTACAGTCTGAGTTTTCCTTGCCATTTTGAGTCTAATTGGGATTTTGGCGGGGCCCGTCCAAAGGGGAAAAACGCGTCGTTTTTTTAGGAAAAGGGGAAAATTAAAAATTTACTCTTTGATATGTAATGATATTTATTATATGAATACACATGTATGCATGAATGTTATATTCACAGTTGAATGTCTTTGTCCTATTTCTTAAATATATACCAATGATTTTTTCAACATTAGTTTCAGACAGTTCAGCCTTCATGTACAGTCTGAGTTTTCCTTGCCATTTTGAGTCTAATTGGGATTTTTTAAATCGATAAAATGGGAAATGTGGGCATGTTTTATTACTTAAATGGACCAAATTGGAATGTTTTTATCACAGAATATTGACACAATATACCTAGATACATCAGGCTTCCTGGCAATTTTCATTTTGGGAAAAGAATGCAATTCATGTTAAATTAACTGATTTGGGTAAAACTAACTTAATATAACTCTTTATAATAATTCAAAATCATATTAATTATAGTTATATACTTTATTAGTTGTTTATGAAATATGTGAGAAATGTGAGATATAGCAGGGCTCATCATTAACCGAAAAACCAACTTGCCCTACCGGGCCAGTACTTCCAAAATCTACTTGCACTGAACGTAAAGCAACTTGCCCAAACATGAAATATCACATCAACTGTAAACCTCATATTGTTTGATAAACCAAAATGATACACCACAAAACCTTTTTTATTTTTGAACATTTAACAAAATGATTACAGCAATTAAAGTCTAAATTAAATGCTCTTTGTTCTTTTTTGCACTTTTCCGGACGGACACTAGATTATAAAATAACTTGCCCAGACCCAACTTTTACTTGCCAGGGGGAAATAGGACAACCATAAATGTTGAGCCCTGTACATTTATCATAAAACAGTTATTGCAAAAAAAAAAAAAAAAAAAATTTTTATTTTTTTTATTTTTTTTTTATACTTTTGGAGGGGATTATTTCTACAAAATGGGGGAAAAATATATACTCTTTTTTTGAGGGGAATGGGGCCGAATATCGGCCCCGAAATTGCCATAAAAAAACACTGAAGTCTAATTTTTGCATGATTTTCATATGTACACGAGAAATGTTCATTTGTTGCTTTAATTTTTCGTAACTTTCTGTGAATAATGAAATCTCGAAATGATTTCGGATAACACGTTTGTTTATACGCATTTGAAAATAAGCAGTCTGCAAAATTAACCCATCTCCTGATCGCCAATTCGATGAAATCTTGGCTCTGGCGATAAAAAATTGTCTATCGATCGCCTGATTTGCGATGAAAAAATCTGAAGACAGTTTGGAAATAAATAAACAAATAATAAATTCATGAAAATTTGTTCGCGTGCGCGATAATTTGAGTACCAATTTTGCCCGGTATATTATTTATTTAAATCCGATTTGTTAGCAGATGGTACAGACATAAACTGCAACTGACGAAATATCTGCGCTAGTTTCCAAAAATCTTAAAATTCAAATGTCATCTTGAAATATTTTAAGTGTCGATTAGCCAAGTCCCTGGATTAGCAAAGTAAAGTAGTGCAATAGCATATTGTAAAGCAATATGTTAACCAAATTATATATTGCTTAAGTATTTAATGAGTAATTGGTTTTCATTTTCTGCAGTCAAACGATGTGCACAGATTATTTCATGTGCAAAACAGGTACATTTTTCGGACAGTTGTTTTCGGATACAGTATTTGTCGTCGATCATAATTTACATGTAACATTTCAAATTAAGTCGTTGATTTGTCATAATTACTAAATATGAACAGTGCTCTATTTTCTTAAATCGCGTCATGTGATTAACACATGCTGAATTGGAATTCCCCCGTCCCACAATTCAACTTGCGTAAAATGGCGTACGTTTGCAGACGTCAATATTGTCTGTATTTTGGTTTTGAAAATAGAAATACTGGATTATCGGGTAATAGATAGAGTTGGAACATGAACGAATATTAAAATTCTGAAATAAAAGTGGGACCTAAAAATTTATGTCTGGGACGTCCAAAATTTTAGGCTTGGAAGTCAGGACTTCCAACTTTTAAAAGCTAACGGAAGCGCTGGCCAAATGAGTCAATTTGTAGCGATTGGCTAATTTGGCGAATGGCAGAGTAAGCCCTGATAATTTATAATATAAAAATTAATATGCAACAGGGAGCATTCAGGATGCAACCACGCGCTCGCAAGTGCCCTTTTGAAAAAATACTGCGTGTTCGTAAGTGCTCTTCGGAGCACTGAACCATATTTTCATATCTCCGAAGCAATAAAACAGACGACCAATTTAGACAACTCCCCAAATAATTCCAATTATCTGCATTATGTGTCACTTGGAGGCAGTCAGCAAGCTTGATTAATTTTTACAGTATCGCTAAAATCATGGAAATCTATTTCATAACGACTGCCGAAAAGCGGTTGGTAAACAGAGCCTCTACTGTCACTTTAAGGCAATGTTAAGCAGATAAAATGCGGATTTTCAAAAAATCTCAGTTTGCAGAAATTTGTTGCCAGAATTTTTAATTTGTCACTATTGGTGGCAATGGTGATCAGAAGCGGGAACCCTGCTCCGAGTACTGTAATGTCACAGTTGTTGTATTCAGTCATCAGTGTATCTTCTAGTAAAATAATTCACGTTAACTTCCACATTGTACAAAAAGCTGAATGAAGCTATTTAAAGCAGTATTTTTAAGACCACTTGACACAATCATGATGGCAGTGTACTCACGAGCAGCAGCACGATTGTTCTCCATGTAACAATGGAAAGGTGAATGTAGAAGGCAGTTTTAATTGTTTTAACCGGAAAAGTAGTCTTGCATGCCAGCAGGCTGACGAGGCAGTTAACTAAGTAGGTCACAGACTGTGACATTGTTTGTATTTTTGGAGTCTGGCCAGTAGGGCAGTGGCACGGAAACGTAGATTTTTTTCTCAGGAAATAAGAAGTGATATGTTAACAACCATGGGTTGTTGCCGAGTTTTTGGTAAGAAGTAAAGTAAGTGTTTGTTGCTGTGTCACTTGAAAGAATGGCCGAGCAGTAAGTGGCTTACAAACTTATCAAGTGGTTGCGTAAGACATCATATGTTCAAGAGAGCTACTGACTGTGGAATTGACGTGGTACTGGGCACTGTCGTCTGACTGTAGGCATGTTCTGCCAGTTGGATGCAGCTGTGGGATAGAAATGGAATGTGAGAACATGCACTAATTGGTGCGAAATTCCTGATTGCTTCTTTGAAATACATGTACATTCCCGCATTAATGGCATGTTCTTTTAATTATAATTTCACTCTGAACCATATTGCTATTATAAAATAAAAAGTGAATTATTCATGATGTTGATATTTTATGTCTCTTAATATTTGTGGATTTATATCAGTTGATATTATTTATTAAAAACAGGTGAACACAATTCTGTAAATAATTGATTGAAATGTCAAAGATTTTTATTGGCCCTGAGGTCATCCTTACAAGATGTATTGAGCTGTGTTCTGAGAAAACTAGGCATAATGCATGTGCGTAAAGTGTTGTCCCAGATTAGCCTGTGCAGTCCGCACAGGCTAATCAGGGACGACACTTTCCGCTTTTATGACATTTTTTGTTTAAATGAAGTCTCTTATTAGCAAAAATCCAATTAAGGCGGAAAGTGTCGTCCCTGCCTGATTAGCCTGTGCGGACTGCACAGGCTAATCTAGGACGACACTTTACGCACATGCATTATGCCCAGTTTTATCAGAACGCGACTCTATTGTTTGATTTCCTGATTTGTTTGTATATTATGAACAAAACTATCATCATTCTGTTAAAATATTTCCGTCAGTTTGTGATCATTTTAAAATCACACATACCTTGTTAATTTCCAGTCATTATGACATGGGTCCATGATACAATTCATAGAAAACATATCAATTTTATAAAATGCAGAAGACGTAGATTAGGTGAACAAATTATTTGACATTAAGACATTTTCTAGTGCAAAACTTTAAAATACAACACGAAGATTTAACTGAAATAGCCCCATTTTAAGTCCATAAGTTCCAATTGTCAATTATAAATTGTGATTTGATTTTAATTATTGTTGAAGTTTGTATTATTTTTTTGCTAATGAGGCTGTTTACAGTATGTTTAGCACTAAGTTTGTCTAATGTTATGTGTTTTAAGTTTCTCAGTGGCATGTCTACTTTGACATTTATTATGTTTACTTAGATGAAGATGATTATTTATGCTACTGTTTACTTAACAACTCGCATATTTCTATAAGTGTTTCATCAATTAACCAAGATTTCTACAAGCTATATTAACAAAACAGTTTTATCATTTAATGATATCATGCCATTTTTCAGTTTTTATTAAAATAATAATCTATTATACCCCCAACAATGAAGTAGAAAATGTGGAGGAGCGGTATACTATAGTCACCATGGAGGCTTTCACGTCAGTATCCTGTTTGGCTGTACGTAGACATAAAGTTGTCAGTCTACCTACACCTACACTTTTCAAAGCACTCTTATTTTTGCTTTATATTTATTTATGATAAAATTATGAAGTTGTGTCTTTGCAATTTCTATTATCAATTGTTTTAAATGCAAAATATATGCCCCCTTTATAAACATGCTCTTGATGGTAAATAAACAACTTACTAACTATATTATATTTAACCCTTTACCACTTAGATACATATTTTGATGCATTTGTAGTCCCTTAGGAAGTTTCATTTAATTAAATACCTTTCTTACTAAATTCAACTTTTAAAGGCTTCATTTCCAACCCTTAGTTACTGATGAGCAGCAAACAGCATAAGACCTGAACAGACTGCAAGTTACTTGCTGGCTGTTCTGGTTTTATGCTGTTTGCCATTTTCACTTTGCCTCTGAGTGGGAAAGGGTTAACAATATTTGTCAATGATCAGTAAATGCATGTATTTTGTTCTATCTGGAAAAAAATTATTTTGAAATCAATAATTTGAAAATATGAAATGTGACTTTAAGGGTTGTACCTTATTTTCCAAAAATAGTAAGCCATTACTTTATTTAATGCTTACATAATAACAATAATAATAATAATAATAATAATATTTTTTTAATAATAATAATAATAATAATATAATTAAAAAAAATAAAAAAATAATAATTGTTAATCAACTTAACCAAAAATTAAAACATGTGTTCATAAGATATCTTTTACGCATAAAATTACCTTCCTTTGCAGTTTAAGGTATTAACATTAGTAATTGAATTAACATAAATGTTATATACTATAAACAAACATTGCATAAACTTCCTAAATCATAATAACTCTGAGGCCAAGTAGCGATGTCAAGTTTAAGTGGTATTTACAATAATATGCATCTTGCTAGCTTGTCAGTCAATGGTAATACATTTTATGGTTTACGTAAGTAGACAAACCTGATGTAAACATTTTGCACGCAGGTTGTCACTTCAAATTGTTCTTTGACGTAATATTTATCACTGCACACGTTTGTTGTTACATAAATGCATAAACAGAGTCCTAATTGGCTAAGAGCTTTGCTTTCGCTGATAACTTGAAGCGAATTTGCATAATGAGAAGTATGCTAACCAATTGGAGCTCGTTATTCATCTTCATTCAGTTTTTGCTACGTGTATTAAGTCAGTAAAAATATATTTTTAAGGTTTAAATAAAAAAATAAGTTGTGATGTATGCAAAAGAAACAGCATCTCTTACTTAACTGTCTGACATTTTCTTTCAGTTGTGTTTTTCAATTTTGAACTATAATACACTAGTAAATTAACAGCCTCATTAAATAAATAATTGTTGTTTAGTGTATAGTTAAAGATATGCATGGTCTATAAATTGTGTTGCTATTGCTCGATACATGCTTTTTAGCATGCTGTTTCTATTTTGCCACATGTTTACAAATACTATCCTGCTTGTAACACATATATCGTTGTTAATTCATAAATATTTGAAAAAGGAACATTATTTTGTAAACCTGATAATAACTTACTTGTGTTCATGTTTTTACAATATACAGTTTTTCATTGCTTTGTCAGGTATACATGTAACAGCATACAATGTTTAACGGGCCCTTTCTCAGCTCCGCCGTAACTTGATGCCGGGGGTAAATTAGGCCCCAAAACCGCATTTGTACGTCCGTTTTACAAATAGTTGAAGTCACTTGGAAGTCCGATAATCCACATGTATACTGTTTTCTAATACACTGGACGTACAAATCACAACAGTAAATCTGGTCATTCACTCAGTTAACTCAGAGCTTAAATCTTTCAGTGCGGGAACCGAATTTTGAAGGCTTTTGCAAACAGTTTGGATCCAGATGAGACGCCACAGAATGTGGCGTCTCATCAGGATCCAAACTGTTCGCTATTCTGATAGTATTCTTTGAAAAAAAATCGAAGAAAATCCTAATTGTAGAAATTCAACAACGACATTTTAGCAGACGACAAATTTCCCAGCATGCAAAGGGGTAATAGACATAAAAGCAACATGGGGTAATAGATCACCCACTGATAAAGAGATATCAGAGTATTAAATAATTAGGCAGCCATGTATGCTGACACTGATGCACCACGCGAAATTCTCAGGTAACTTTCCAGTCGCCAAACGGTGCTGTTCAGCGTCCAATCGTTAACTAGAATGCTTATAAGGGCAGGGTTAACTGGTCTCTATTTTTTATTGAAGTCAGCCTTGAAGTTTGTGTTTATCTCAGATTGATTAACAAGGAATCACAGGTTTAAAATTGCATAATATCCAACAGAAATGAAATAGTACATGAAAGACTGTGTCCCGCATCATCATCACAACCTTTCACCGTAAACAATTACTGTGAACAACAATTATTCTCTATGAGAAGTTAAAGGCTAATGGTGAGCAATTAATGACTTGTGTTGAGTAAGTTGTGAAAACAATGCCCATTACAAATTTTGTGCAGTAACAATTTAATTTGGGTACAAGTATATTTCATTATGTCCATTAAAAGTAGTTACATATGGTATATAGTCTTCTTAAATATATTGTATGTTGTATATTTGTACTAAATTTACTATTATTAATATTGCTAAAAATTCCTTAAATTTAAGAATTTACTAAAATGATTTGAAACTGTTATATTAAGTATTAAGACCACACTTTCCACTTTTATGAAATTATTTGTTCAAAGGAAGTCTCCTAAACAAATCCAGTCCAGTTAGTAGTGTCACTGCATGATTAGCATGTATTCACTCACAGGCTTAGATAGGTCAATGCTCTAGACTCATGCATTAAGCCTGATTTTCCCATTTCTGAGTTGATCTGGATAACAGGAGCTTGGAGCTTAGGTCTAAGGCAACATAACAAATACTGACCAAAAATAATTAGGATTGGGGTATTTGAGCTTTGGTTCCCTTAAGTTTTATATTTAGGAATAATTCTATGGCTGCTTATGAATGATCTTAGTTTTTAGGCCAGTGTACAGTATCTAAGTTAATCCTGACCATTAATCAAGTACTAGCAGTTTAGTGCGCCACATGTCCGTTATTACCAAAAATGCATTTGACCAGACTGTGTTGGTTGTTGGCCATACAAATGTGTTTTATGGACACAAATGAGGTGCTCCAGTCTAAAGATCTCTGTAAACTGGACAGTCCAGTTAAAGTGTTATTTAATGCGGGACTGGTGCGCTACCCTTGTGCAAGTGTAAACAGTGTTGAATGTGGGGCTGTACTGTGTCCCACTGCATGTTATTGCAGTACCATCTGCTGACAATGTCCAGGGATACACAAACTGGCTGGCTCTGTTTGATGCAAATAAACATGTACTGCTTTGCATGATATGCTTGTGATCATTTGAATTATATTAATCAAGAAAACAAATAGTTTTTATGTATTAATTTGTTTCTTGGAAAGAGACAAGATATTTTGAGTTCTCGAGCATAGCCACATGTCCAAAAGAAAAGATTTGATAATTGGCCAATTATTAATTATTATGCCAAAATGGTTTAGAGAAAAACATGGTCTGACAAAAAGGTTGCAATTGTAACAATAATTACAGCAACAGTCTGCGCCCCAAACTGTTTTTATGTCAAATGAAGAATTTTATAGCCCGAATTAGGGCTCATGTAGGGTATAAATTTTCTTACGCAACCCCTTTTACATTTTTTTTCCAAATTTTAAAAGCCTACAGGCATTTTTTGCCATAATTTAATAATTGTCTGCAAAACATTTACCGAGCTTTTTGCTGCTAACCAACAAATACACTGCAAACCAAAGTAAAATTTGTCTTTAATATTTATTAAGACTTTCCAGTCACACAAACAAAAATAAAATGGTGTCATAACAGCATGTATATTGTCAAGCATCTAGTTCTTCTGTTACATCAAGCATACATATCACGTGTAAATAATGTTGAATGTTAAGTACCTGGTTATGTATGGCAGTTTATTCTGTAAAACACTGTCACAAACACATTTGACATTTTATTACATACAGAGTCATGTTTTCTTTAGAAGAGACTTTTGTGTGGTAAATGATTTATGCTTCATAGCATTCAAAGCATGGTTTTGTATGTTAGATAAAACACAGGATTAATTTGGAACACAATCACAAAACAGTCTCATGATGTATTTTTGAGGGCAGTTTTAGACAATGTTAACACTTATTCTCTTAATGTTTCAACGAAAGATACATTTGCACTGTTTCTTTTTCAAACTATCTTTATAATGAAAATATCATTATATTTCAATGTTCTGTTAGCAATCATAAACAGGAACCCCTAGCTTACCTTGTCATCTCCATAAGTTCTCTAAAACCTCATTGAACATTTTAATGTAATTCAAAAACAGAAATTTTTAATTGAACTTCTCCTAAATGTTGCAAGCGATTTTCTTCAAAACGTTTTACAGAATCATTACCTCCCAAAGCTACAGTGAATATTGTTAAAGTTTCGCCTTTGCGTAATGTTTAGTGCACCTGAGAACAATGTTTTTTAGCTCACCTGAGCACAACAAGATCGCTTTTTGTCCGTCGTGAATTGTGCGTTGTGCGGCGTCAACATTTGCCTTGTTAACTCTCTAGAGGCCACATTTATTGTCCAATCAAATTTGGTCAGAAGATTGGTCTCAATGACATCTTGGATGAGTTCAAAAATGGTAACGTTTGTTTGAAAAACATGGCTGCTAAGGGGCGGGGCAATTTTTCCTTATATGGCTATAGTAAAATCTTGTTAACACTGTAGAGCCCACATTTATTGTCTGATCTTCATGAAACTTGGTCAGAAGATTCATCCCGATAATATCTTGGACGAGTTCAAAAATGATGCCGGTTGGTTGAAAAACATGGCTCCCAAGGGGCGGGGCATTTTTCCTTATATGGCTATAGTAAACCTTGTTAACACTCTAGAGGCCACATTTATTTTCCGATCCTCATGAAACTTGGTCAGAAGATTTTTCCCAATAATATCTTGTTATCTCAGGTGAGCGACTTTGGGTCTTTCAGGCCCTCTTGTTATTGCTTTTATGATCACCTTATGTCCATTTTTTGTCAACATTTACCTTATGGACACTCAAAAGGTCCATTTATTTCCCAATCTTCAAGAAACTTGAAACATTTGTCAATGTGATATCTCAGTTCAAAACTGGATCAAGCGGGGTAAAAAATTAGGTTAGTAGGTCAAATTGAAGAAAAGGCTTATGAACACTCTTCACGCCATATTTATTACCCAACATCATTATAGTTGGAGATAATGTGTTTCCCAATGATATCTCTGCTGAGTTTGAATGGGTAACGTGTGATCAAAGGTACAGAAAAAGCTTGTGTATACACTCCGGAGGCCTTATTTTTTGGCCCAATCTATATGAAAATTGCTCCAAACGTTTGTGCGGATATTTGGGCTTAGTTCACAACTGGGTTACATGGTATAAAACTTTGTTACTGGGTCATATGAACTCAAAAGCTTGCAAACATTCTCGAGGCCTTATTTTTATGTCCCCCACTACAGTAGTGGGGGACATATTGTTTTTGCCCTGTCTGTTGGTTGGTCTGTTGGTTGGTCTGTTGGTTGGTTGGTTTGCGCCAACTTTAACATTTGCAATAACTTTTGCAATATTGAAGATAGCAACTTGGTATTTGGCATGCATATGTATCTCATGGAGCTGCACATTTTGAGTGGTGAAAGGTCAAGGTCAAGGTCATCCTTCAAGGTCAAAGGTTAAATATGTGGGTCAAAATCGCTCATTTTATGTACACTTGCAATATTTCAATATTCAAGATAGCAACTTGATATTTGGCATGCATGTGTATCTCATGGAGCTGCACATTTTGAGTGGTGAAAGGTCAAGGTCATCCTTCAAGGTCAGAGGTCAAAATTATGTGGACAAAATCGCTCATTTTATTTGTACTTTTGCAATATTGAAGATAGCAACTTGATATTTGGCATGCATGTGTATCTCATGGTGCTGCACATTTTGAGTGGTGAAAGGTCAAGGTCATCTTCCAAGGTCAGAGGTCAAATATATGTGGCCCAAATCGCTTATTTTATGAATACTTTTGCAATGTTGAAGATAGCAACTTGATATTTGGCATGCATGTGTATCTCATGGAGCTGCACATTTTGAGTGGTGAAAGGTCAAGGTCATGGTCATCCTTCAAGGTCAAATATATGGGTCAAAATTGCTCATGTAATGTCACTTCTGCAATATTGAAGCTAGCAATTTTATATTTGAAATGCATGTGTATCTCATGGAGCTGCACATTTTGAGTGGTGAAGGGTCAAGATCAAGGTCAAGGTCATCCTTCAAGGTCAAACGTCATATAGGGGGACATTGTGTTTCACAAACACATCTTGTTCTTTAATCATCATGACATGAGATTTCTTGTGATAACTTGTGAAGTTGTCTTCTTTGTTGAGTGTTTTTGAAACATCACAAAAGTGTATTAAAATAGTTCAGTTCCTAAGAGTCTCTGAGCGACTAAGGGTGTGTGGCCTTATTGCTCTTGGAGTTATTGCCCTTTGTTTAAATTACATATTAAACTAATGGTGTGCAACTACTGTATTTTGCTTGTGATTTTTGTTAAACTTTTACAGAATAATTTTTTGCAATCGCAACAGCACATCAATTCATGGTTTAATTATTGCGTTATTTTTCATGAGTTATTTCCCTTTATATATTTTTATTTATAAAAGCTTTTTTGAATAGTTCCTACGACTTGTATACAATTTTGGCCAAACTTTTACAGAATAATCATCTCCAAGAGCTACAGCACATACTGTCAAGGTTTCACAATTGCTTTATTTCAAGGAGTTATTGTCTTTTGAATCAAACTACACAATTCAAGTGTCTTGTACTTGCAGTTTTTTTCTTTTTTTTCTGTAAAATACATTGCAAATTCTTACTGCACCCTTTTTACAACAATTCACACGTGTCATGGGATACACCTTCTGTGACAACTTCTTGTGGGGCATTGTGTTTAGTGTGTGTGTATATTTCAGGGACCACTCATCATGGATCTGGTGATCTACTTGTCTCAGGACGGTATCCGGCTCATCTTTGACCCAGTCTCACAGCGGCTCAAGGTAGGTAACTTCTCAGTTCTAGGTAGGTAGAAAGTCCTCAGCTTGCACCCCCCTGCTTCCAGTGTGACATCATTGGTTACACTCTACCATCAAGCAGCAAACAACAAAAGAAAAACAAGAAGCCATGGAAACGTACTTTTTTTCACAAGATAAAATGACTAGATAGCATAAATTGTATGCGAAAAGAACATATATCACATAATAAACGACCAATCATGAAATAAATGCAATTTTGCCATAAGTGCTTATAGTTGGTCTTGTATTTTTGACATGATTTCATTTTTGATAGAGAGTGCATGATGCAGTGGAATATGGACATAATATACCTTCTTACTTGATTGTTAACCCATGGAGTTGGTATATTTTTGGTTCTTGAAACAAATGTTGGCTGTAATATGAATGTGTCATTGCTAATATATACATGTGGCCAAATCAGAATAAAAAGGTACTTATGGAAAGTTATTAGGAAATCTATCATGACTCGGGGTCTCAAATATTAAATTATCTTGGAAGTCAACAATGTTTAGTTTGTCAACGCTCAATGTTATTTCCATAAATCGTGCTATAGTGGACATTCTGTTACATCTGCTGGAAGTAATCGTGTTTGACCAAAGTTATTTAAAATGTCCGGAGGGCTCGAGACATCAAATACCATGATATTATTGGACAGGTCTTATAGTGCTGAACATGTTTGGGTATTTTGCTGCTCAAATCCAAAATAAATTAAAACGTTTGAAGTGAACTCGGTGTAAAGAAGTGATATGAGCCAGGGCAATATATTATCCGGGCTTTGTCAACTTTGTATAATAGGGCATTAGGTCGTAATGAGTAACACTGAATTGCTAAGTGGTCTGATTAATTTTGTCAGTATTTCTTCAAGGGGCCAGCACGCGCCAAGCGGAAAATATCACATTTATCTCCTTACAGACTGTCCCCTTAAGACACTGTGATGTTACACGCAACAATATTGACGGGTCGCATCTTTGACAATCGGTCCCTGAAAAATACTCTGAAGGGACGTATTTTGGCGCTCTGTAATCGTATTTGATTTCATCCTATTGAGAAATTTGTATTGACCAAAAAATTGATACAGGACAGAAATTAGATAATATCAGATTACTTTATTGTAGGGTTTTAATTCTGGGGAAAGATATTGTTTTGGCTTGTGTGGACCCTTCACCAATGTAGGGTTAGCATTATGTCATGGAGGCTTTTTCACTTTATCACCTCCTTGCCACTTTGTATCAATCTGTTTCAGGGATACACTAGATGTTCAATAATTTATGGGGAAACCGAATCATGCAATTTTTTAGGCATAGGAGATTATATTTTATTTATTATTGAACGAAAATTGTTTTACATTTTTTTCTCTTCTCTAAAAATGCTGTTATTAGGCCTTACAGGGTTTTTTCCAACCATTTTGGGAAAATGAGTCTGGTCAAATTGAGATTTGTTAATTGATAAAAATGGCATATTTGGAAAAATTTTATCAACAAAAAGGACCAAATTGGGATTTTTTTATCAAAAACTATTGACAAAACAGGTCTTTTCTTTGCCATTTTGGGGGAAAATCATATAAATTATAGTTATATATTTTGAAGGTTGTTTTTAAAATAAAATTGAGATATAGAGTCTAATGATCATAAGTCATATTTTTTTTTTTTTGGAAATTGGATTTTTTTTTTTAATAACTTCGGTTTGGGATCGGTCTGTTTGCTTTAGGATTGGGTCTGTTTTACAGCCTTTTTTACATAGCAGAAAAACCCCTGCCTGCCTTATAGAGATAATTTTAAACCAGGTTTTCCGAAGGAAAAAACTGGTTATTAGATTGGCGAATGTCGGCGGGCTGATGGGCTGGCTGGCGGGCGGAACAAGCTTGTCCAGGCCATAACTTTAGTCTTTCATTGTGAGATTTTAAAATCATTTGGCACATTTGTTCACCATCATTAGACAGTGTGTCATGCGAAAGAATTACATCGATATCTCCAAGGTCAAGGTCACACTTTGAGTTCAAAGGTAAAAAAATGGCCATAAATGAGCTTGTCCGGGCCATAACTATGTCATTCATTGTGAGATTTTAAAATCATTTGGCATATTTGTTCACCATAATTGGACGGTGTGTCGCACAAAAGAATTACGTCAATATCTCTAAGGTCAAGGTTGCCACGACTAAAAATAGATTAATTTTTATACTAAGGGGGTTAATTATAAACAATCAGTTCAGTTTGAGTTGTCTCTCTTTATCAGACTTTTTTCCCAATTGAAAACCTGGTTTTGTGACAATTTTGTCCCTTGTTAAGATCATATTCCATGTTTGACCAGCCTAACTCTAGACCAGCCTGCAGATTGACGCAGTCTGGTCAGTGGCTGCCCTGTCAACTATTAAGTCAGGCAAGATTTGATGTTCTCATTATCTGGCATTGTAGCTTCTGGAGCTATGCTGGCCACAAGTTGCATAAGACCCATTTTCGCTAGACAATGCTAATATGATTTTTGATTTTGTGGATTTCATTTTTAGCTCACCTGAGCACAACGTGCTCATGGTGAGCTATTGTGATCGCCTTTTGTCCGTCGTGCGTCGTACATCCGTCGTCAACATTTGCCTTGTGAACACTCTGGAGGCCACATTTATTGTCAGATCTTCATGAAACTTGGTCAGAACATTTGTCCCAATGATACCTGGACCGAGTTCGAAACTGGGTCATGCTGGGTCAAAAACTAGGTCACTAGGTCAAAAAAAGAAAAACCTTGTGAACACTGCGGAAGTCACATTTGATGCCCAATCTTCATGTAACTTTGTCAAAATGTTTGTCTAAATGATATGTTGGTTGAGTTCAAAAGTTGTTCCGGTCCGTTGAAAAACATGGCCACCAGGGGGCGGGGCAGTATTCCTTATATGGCTTTAGAGAAACCTTGTGAACACTCTAGAAGCCACAATTTTTGCCCAATCATCATGAAAGTTGTTCAAAACATTGGTTTCATTGATATCTCGGACAAGTTCGAAAATGGTCCAGATCGGTGGAAAAACATGGCCGCCAGGGGGCGGGCAGAGGAATTGTTTACAAACAACACTTACAAATGTAAATAAATAACAAAAATTAACTCTTAAATGAAGTATGAAATTTCATTTTAAATCATATATACAGATTGATATACAAAAGTCATGTAGGCCTACATGGATGATATGTGAAATACAGTATTATGTGAAAGTCAGAAATACCATTATTCTAATAAATTGTATATGCAGATGTCATGTATGATATGTGAAATACAGTATTATTTGAAAATCAGAGTATCATTGTTCTAAATAACTTTGAATGCAAAAACAGTGAAAACGTATTTTAATAATAGAGCACACTAAGTCTGTACTACCGCCTGTCTGCTCAGCACTCGTCCTCTTTTGAAGATTTTACACTAAATAATCAAACTATAAAGCGCAAGTTAAGTATGTACGCCCGTCTGTATGAAGTATTTTTATTATTTTGAACTCCACCTTCCCAGAATAGTTCAGTTCCTTTGGGTCTCGGGTGAGCGCCTTAGGGCCCATGGCCCTCTTGTTCTTTTTGTCTGCCATCTATAATATAGAACATAATTGAATTACTCATGAACTTTACTGTTTCTTGTGTTAAACAAAATTATACAACATAATACATTCATATAGTGAGTGAATTTTGCAGAGTAATGATAACTTTACATAATATTCAACCACATCACCATATAACTCTCTACATCATGAAAAACAATAGCAGCTGACTTGTTTCGTAACATGCACAATTTAAAAGAGGCTCTTATCGATTGGTTGACAACATTTTGGCGTTTTACCTGAGCATCCGGGTTGAAAAGTTCACTTTCATGATTACATTGCACATGTGCTTTAAAGTATATCACGTGAAATGAGTGTGTTTATCACAACATGCTCCAAATACAGACTTATGTAAAACAAATTGTTACATCTCATATGACATTAGTTAAAGTAGATTTAAACTTAGCTAGAAGTTATTAATAAATCAATTACCAATTTACATTTTTTAAATAGTTTAATTTACTCTCAAGCATATTCTGTATTCCAAAGAGGTGTATTTTTATGCAAATAAAAGCATAAGCCATTAATGTAAAAACATGCTTCCATATTGTTCAGGAAAGAAACTACAAGTATTAATATTTTTTCATTTAAATTGTTGAAAAGCTTTAAAAACATATTTTCATGAAGATTATTCTGAAGTTGACTTTAATCAAGGATTGAAGAATACTATACCTTCCTATAAAAGGCATTCTGCAAAATTTATCAAGAAATATCATGTGCTGGGTCAGCTCTGTTTATGTCTCTAAATTAAGGTGACGCTTTAACTGGAACAGTGACTGAAACAAAATTAAAATGCTGCCAAATCTGCAAAAAACTTGCACCGCCCAGTTTTGTAAAAAACAGATAATTTATTTAATTAAATGTCATTTGATGATGGCTTTGTCCATAAAATCATGGTAATTTACTGACCAACTTTGTTGTAATGAGCAACTGATTCCCGTTTTGCTGGTGACCCTAAGAAGACAAAGGCCAAACGCTCATGAAATAAATGACTTCTATCTTTAAAATGAAATAAAAGTCAAATCAAAGGGTTGGGAGAGGCTGTTGAAGGAGCAAGACAAATGTAAGGATTGCAGTTTTATTGTCAACCATGTGCGATATGTGGCCTAATTCAACATAATGAAACAAATCAGTGAAGTACAATCTACATTTTGGATATTTTTTCCTGGTGTTTTTTAAATTATTTTTCTTTGTAACAATTGGGTAGACTTAGGCTTGAAATTCTGCTAAACATTCCATTATACTCTGAATCAGATTTCTAGGGACTCTTTTTTAAAAAGTACAATAAATATAATGTTTGATGCAGTATATACATGTATTATTATACATTAAATGATAGCAACACAACAATCCTCAAATTCAGTGGGATTTTCCAAATGCTATTTAATTTAATGAATTGTGTCTTCTTCTGATTAATTAAAACATTTTGGGTCTACCATTATTGCATGGTATTTGTACTACTGTTTTTGTAATAATCAGTCCTCTACTGGAAATAAGTACTTAGGCTAGTTTAATAACATTAGTTTTGTGAATAGATGCCATACTGGGAGTATGCACGTTATTTCAGGGTTTTTTTGTCACTCAGAAATTGTGGTTGTTATGTTAGGGAGGGTCATATGGTTAATATGCATGCTAGTACAGTATTTGTCATACCATAATTGTGGTTATTATGGTTATGTCTGTGAAGAAGATCTTGTTAGAGCTATTTCAAAATAGTTTATTATTAAAAACTCTGCCAACCAATATTTATCTAAATCAGACGGAATAGAATTTTTTAACAAAAATGTGTGTAGTTTGCATCAAAAGTGTTGTTCAGAATATTTTGCAGATGTGTTAAAACTGCAATTTAGTACTCAATTGTATACAAGAGTAGTAAATTACACTGATAATTGTAAAAGCAATAACTTGCCTGTACTGCACCTTGCCCCCTAAGTGCAGCGTGTCTATTAAGTGGTCCATACCTTACCACTTTATTATCGTAGCATGCTAGCATTATTTTGTTGAAAACATCATAAATAATTGGCACTTGGCTAAGGCCTTTCTTAATGAGTCTTTTAAGCTGGTGTTTGTATTTTCCTGCAATTTGGAAGGAAACCTGGCCTATTGGTCGTGTGGCATAATGGACCATGACAATAGAACACTCATAAAGAAAAATTTGATCAGGGTCATTACTATGAACTGTGAAAAATTTAGTAGCCAGGGGTCAGTAAGGATCAAATTTGTTAGAAAAAGTAAGAGTTTTGATAGTGTTAGAAATTTTCATCTTGAAGTGGGCTTTTGTTGCTACTGAAGTTTATGGGAGGCTGAACTGTTTTATTTGATGGGCAGATTTTATGGGGTGTTTCCCAATATTTGCTGGCAGCTGGTCAAAGTTCACACTGACCAGTGGTCATGTGCTGCGGACATTGGTCACTTTAGGCTTGACTGGTCATCACCAATGATGGATTTGTTTTAAAGTTATATTTTATTGCTGAAATGGCCTCCTCATGAATCTAATTGCTTCATTAAAAAGCTCATTATTAACAGCTGGCAGCAGTCTTAATAAGAGAAAATGAAACTGTCTCAATTGTTTATTAGCTCACCTGAGCACAACGTGCTGATGGTGAGCTTTTGTGATCGCTTTTTGTCCGTTGTCCGTCGTCCGTTGTCTGTTATGCGTTGTGCGGCGTCAACATTTGCCTTGTTAACTCTCTAGAGGCCACATTTATTGTCCAATCTTCATGAAATTTGGTCAGAAGATTGGTTTCAATGATATCTTGGATGCGTTTGAAAATGGTTACGTTTGCTTGAAAAACATGGCTGCCAAGGGGCGGGGCATTTTTTCTTATAAGGCTATATATGGCTATAGTAAAATCTTGTTAACACTCTAGAGGCCACAGTCATTGTCTGATCTTCATAAAACTTGGTCAGAAGATTCATCCCAATAATATCTTGGACGAGTTTGAAAATAATGCCGGTTGGTTGAAAAACATGGCCGCCGGGGGGGGGGGGGGGGGGGGGCAGGGCATTTTTCCTTATATGGCTATAGTAAAACCTTGTTAACACTCTAGAGGCCACATTTATTTTCCTATCTTCATGAAACTTGGTCAGAAGATAAATTGTCCCAATAATATCTTGTTATCTCAGGTGACCGACTTTGGGCCTTTCAGGCCCTCATCTTTATTAATGCTTTGACACTTGCAGGCTAATTAATTGGTATTGCAGTAGGGAAATAAAAAACAACAACAATATTTGTTTTTCCAACATATTCAAGAAGGTGAAACTTCTACTTATAATTTAAATAAAAATGAAAAGAACACAGCAATACTTAAGACTAAAAAAATTAGTGTAGAACTGTCAGAGTGAATTTAATCCTGTAAATATTTCATCATGGAATAGAAGTGTGAGCACTACTACTCTGTTTACCAATTAAACCCCTATTTGAAATATCAAAATTCATGTTGTACTTCCATGAAATAATATTATTTTGAAAGAATTTAAAATCTTTTCAGCTTTATAAAAATGCCTTTGGCTAAGAGATGTTCAATATTTTACAGCCCCATTGGGCCAGCATTTTTTTATTATTTGTTTTACGGGAAATTTTTCAAAAAAATTGAGTCGGGGGGGGGGGGGGGGGTAAATAAAAATAAAAGCATGAAAAGTGAGCAGTCTACCAAAAAAATAAAAATAAAACTGTCTAAACCGATTTTTATTTTATTTTGAAAATTTAAAATTCAGCCAATTTAACCTTATGTATACATGCATTAACCTTCAAGTGTTTTATATATCTCATTACACTGTTGTAGAAGCTTTTTATAATAATAGTAAACATATTTTTATGTATATTTATAGGTAAAAGCACCTTTCGCATGTATTAATATACTATATTGCTTCAATAGAGACTATTAAACACACCAGGTGTGTAGTGTATTATAGTGGTCGTTAAACTTTTGTTGAGTGTATATCATATGTATGTTTATAACAAATATAGCATGCATTTGACTTAAATAGAAAAGACTTGAAAACTTTTTACATTGTTTAATAGCTTTAAATAACAACCAACTTTGTAACTTTCATCCATGGGTGGAATTTGCACACTAAAAATACTCTTTAATATACAACAGACTTTCTTTATATCATGATAATTTGTATCAATCATGAGAAAAAATGAGCCACGTAACAGAAAATTGGACCTTAGGGCGATTGCGACCATTTTGGCTCCAAAAGAGCAGTATGATCAGGATCCAACATCTTCAACATAATTGTCATTCAGTCAGTACTTCTAAAGATGTTAAGCGAACACTTTGGATCCTGATCAGACTGCGCTTGAATTGATCTTGATCCAAACTTTGTGTAGTGAAAGTTCTAGTACATAAAATGTGAATATTTCATTTAAGAAACCGAGAGTTATAGACTTATAAAAACATTTCATTTTATATTCAGAGAGAGTTATAGTGTATATATATATGTAAAGTGAACACAAAGGGCATGACTCAATATTTGGTGTGTAACATCGTTATGAGGTTCTCTTTGAAGTTTGTTCAAATCATGCAGAAAATTTGCCCTCCCTAGGGGTTACTGTTTTGCTTATAAATATAAATAATATAATCATTATCTGAAACCGCAAGGCCCATTGGATTGTTATGTTGCATGCCAACCATATAGTGGTTCTTTTGCTAAGTTTCCTCAAAGCATGTCTCCGTGGTCAAAACTGTTGGCGCTTCAGGGGTCAACTGATTTATATAGGTTAATGTATTTGATAATCCCTAACAACACAGTATTTGATAATCCCTAACAACACAGAAACCGCAAGGATCAGGGGTTCAATATTTGGTGTGAAACATTTTAGTGTTTTCTTCTTTTAGGTGTGATCAAATCATACATTTGGAGTAAAAATTAACCTGTCCTTGTTTCACATGACTAATATTTACTTATATAATAAAGAGCTTAAACAATCTTATTCTCTCAAAACGCATGGGTTAGCAGGGCTCAACATTAACGGTTGTCCTATTGCCCCTGGCAAGTAAAAGTTGGGTCCGGGCAAGTTATTTTATAATCTAGTTGTCCGCCCGGGCAAGTGCAAAAAAGAACAAAGAGCATGTAATTTAGACTTTCATTAGACTTTAATAGAAGTAATCATTTTGTTAAATGTTCAAAAACGAAAAAGGTTTTGTGATGTATCTCTTTCATCTTTATAAAAAATATGAGGTTTACAGTTAATGTGATATTTCATGTTTGGGCAAGCGGCTCTACGTTCAGGGCAAGTAGATTTTCTAAGTACTTGCCCGGCAGGGCAAGTTGGTTTTTCGGTTAATGTTGAGCCCTGGTTAGGTGATAATTATTTTGTATGGGACATTGTTTGGTGGTAACCTTCGTAGTTTTTGTATCATGTCCATTGGCTTCACATTAGCCCCAACAAAATATTGAGGTAAAAGACACAATATACCTAGAAACCTAGATTTATTTCATTGAACATTCTCTTAAGTGAAAGCCGTATAAAGAATTAAATAGTACATGTAGCAAGGATTTAAATTGTTCTAGTAGAATTACTCTGCTGACTGTATATAATTTACTCGCAAGATTAATTATATATAGAAAACAACTTTTGAACTATGTTATTGTATATTTATGCCCCCCTTCGAAGAAAAGGGGGGATTTTGCTTTGCTCATGTCGGTAGGTCGGTCAGTCGGTCGGTAGGTCGGTCCGTCCACCAGGTGGTTGTCAGACGATAACTCAAGAACGCTTGGGCCTAGGATCATGAAGCTTCATAGGTACATTGATCATGACTTGCAGATGACCCCTATTGATTTTGAGGTCACTAGGTCAAAGGTCAAGGTCACGGTGACCCGAAATAGTAAAATGGTTTCCGGATGATAACTCAAGAACGCATACGCCTAGGATCATGAAACTTCATGGGTAGATTGATCATGACTGGCAGATGACCCCTATTGATTTTGAGCTCACTAGGTCAAAGGTCAAGGTAACGGTGACCTGAAATAGTAAAATGGTTTCCGGATGATAACTCAAGAACGCATACGCCTAGGATCATGAAACTTCATGGGTAGATTGATCATGACTCGCAGATGACCCCTATTGATTTTGAGGTCACTAGGTCCAAGGTCAAGGTCACGGTGACCCGAAATAGTAAAATGATTTTCAGATGATAATTCAAGAATGCATATGCCTAGGATCATGAAACTTTATAGGTAGATTGATCATGACTCACAGATGACCCCTATTGATTTTCAGGTCACTAGGTCAAAGGTCAAGGTCACGGTAACCCGAAATAGTAAAATGATTTTCGGATGATAACTCAAGAACGCATATGCCTAGGATCATGAAACTTCATAGGTAGATTGATCATGACTCGCAGATGACCCCTATTGATTTTGAGGTCACAAGGTCAAAGGTCAAGGTCACGGTGACCTGAAAAAGTAAAATGATTTTCGGATGATAACTCAAGAACGCTTTTGCCTAGGATCATGACACTTCATAGGTACATTGATCGTGACTTGCAGATGACCCCTATTGATTTTCAGGTCACTAGGTCAAAGGTCAAGGTCACAGTGACAAAAGTCGTATTCACACAATGGTTGCCAGTACAACAGACAGCCCATATGGGGGGCATGCATGTTTTACAAACAGCCCTTGTTTTAAAAAAGTATTTTATTTTAATAATTTCGTAAAAGTTTCACAGTATTGTCAAAATAAAATGGTGTAAACTTTTGCATATTATTTTGTTTCCCTCTTATTATGCCCCCCTTCAAAGAAGAGGGGGTATATTGCTTTGCTCATGTCGGTCGGTCGGTCGGTGGGTAGGTCGGTCGGTCCGTCCACCAGGTGGTTGTCGTATGATAACTCAAGAACGCTTGGGGCTAGGATCATGAAACTTCATAGGTACATTGATCATGACTCGCAGATGACCCTTATTGATTTTGAGGTCACTAGGTCAAAGGTCAAGGTCACGGTGACCCGAAATAGTAAAATGGTTTCCAGATGATAACTCAAGAACGCATACACTTAGGATCATGAAACTTCATGGGTAGATTGATCATGACTCGCAGATGACCCCTATTGATTTTGAGGTCAATAGGTCAAAGGTCAAGGTCACGGTGACCCGAAATAGTAAAATGATTTCCGGATGATAACTCAAGAACGCATACGCCTAGGATCATTAAACTTCATGGGTAGATTGATCATGACTCGCAGATGACCCCTATGAATTTTGAGGTCACTAGGTCAAATGTCAAGGTCACGGTGACCCGAAATAGTAAAATGGTTTCCGGATGATAACTCAAGAACGCATACGCCTAGGATCATGAAACTTCATGGGTAGACTGATCATGACTCGCAGATGACCCCTATTGATTTTGAGGTCACTAGGTCAAAGGTCAAGGTCACGGTGACCCGAAATAGCAAAATGGTTTCCGGATGATAACTCAAGAACGCATACGCCTAGGATCATGAAACTTCATGGGTAGATTGATCATGACTCGCAGATGACCCCTATCAATTTTGAGGTCACTAGGTCAAAGGTCAAGGTCACGATGACCCGAAATAGTAAAATGGTTTCCGGATGATAACTCAAGAACGCATACGCCTAGGATCATGAAACTTCATAGGTAGATTGATCATGACTCGCAGATGACCCTTATTGATTTTGAGGTCACAAGGTCAAAGGTCAAGGTCACGGTGACCTGAAATAGTAAAATGATTTTCGGATGATAACTCAAGAACGCTTTTGCCTAGGATCATGACACTTCATAGGTACATTGAACGTGACTCGCAGATGACCCCTATTGATTTTCAGGTCACTAGGTCAAAGGTCAAGGTCACAGTGACAAAAATCGTACTCACACAATGGCTGCCACTAAAATGGACAGCCCATATGGGGGGCATGCATGTTTTACAAACAGCCCTTGTTCACAGTTTAAGTTCAAATGAAAATTTCTATGAAATGTGTTGTCTGTATTATTTTAAGGAGAAACAGCAATGACATTTTCTTGGATAAATAATAAACAGAGAGAGCTTTATAAATGTGAAGATAATAATAACCCTTGGAACAAATACATAGAGCCAATTGAGCACATTTATCAACAAAGCCTGAGGTGTGATAAATTTACTTGCATTCCTTGCAGTACAAATTCTGCAGTATGAAAACATTATGTACAGTTGATAGAACATCATATTTCGGCTGAATAATAACTCATTTTTGAAAAATACATTAAGATGTATTTCTGATTTACAAAACTGATCAAATAATTAAGAAATAAATTCCATTTACTTTTTCATGCATTTTGAAAGTCAAAACTTTGGTTTTGTCTGTAAAATTTCAATAAAATGAACTGATCCAAACAAAGGGACGTAACTTGGTCAAAAGGTACCGGAAAAAAGGTTAAAATGTTGATATAAAAATAGTTATACAGTTTAATATATGGAAAAAGTGTTTTGTTTTAAGTTTATGAAGAATAATAAGCATGTTATTTTGCTACTGTGTCAAGAAAAATAATTAAAACTTTCTTATGACTTTGACGGACATACGAACATCCGGACCCAATGTTATTTTCTTCAGAAGCTGTGTTGCATACTTTTTTTCTAAATAAAGAATATATGTGGGTGGGTGGGGAATGGGATTATTGATGCAAGTACAAAAACACCTAAAAGTGATTGACTCGATCGTTTTATTAATTATTTATAATCGCCTATGATAAACAATTTAATTTAAAAAATAATGCATGCCGTTGCGACGCTCACTTTCTTGTGATCTTCTCGGTTATTTTAAAAGATCTTATAGCCATGCTTTTAACATAAAGGAGAAATGTGCTTTCAAGCAAAGAGTGATCTTGGACTTTTTCGTGAAATCGTAAACTTCAAGAATAAGTAGGTTTTGAGATTATGAATATCTTAAAAAATATCTTAAAAAATAATTATGCCGCTGTTTTTTGCGTGTGTGTATGTTTTATGATAATAAATCGTGTATCTACAGTACAGCCAAAGCGGAACAAAACGTATTTCGCGATCCGCGGCGGCAAGGCGAAACGAGTCGATGCCGCGTCAGTCGTTGAAGCCGCGTCAGTATGCGGCGGCAAGTTGCATTTCGCCGCGAAACTTCGCATTTGTCCGCCGAGGCATGCCGCGATCCGCGTTATGATGCCGAGTTGATGCGCATCATGAAATAAAAAATCTTTTTAAAATTATTAGTTACATGTAGTTGACAAATTTTGAAAGAACAATTATAATAATAATTAAAATCATAATAAATTTATTGTGCGCGGATTGTATTAGCATATACATGTAAGCATAGTTAATGTGTCTGGCCAATTAAGTTTGTTTCCCGCCCGTAGTGTATGTATTTCACACATAAAAAAGGTCACGTAATTATGTTTTTGCACATACAAGTGGTCAAGGCTCCAGCATATGGTAGATTTATAAATTAATTGCATGTTGATTCTGCTATTATATTTTTGCTGAGAAAACTTGAAGTTTGAAGCCACATCAATAATCAAGACGGTGACGACGTATTTGTTGTTTTGTTAATTATCAGCTTATTATAACTATTGTTTGAATATGCGTATATAAACAAGTTTTATTTTGTTCATATTATACAGTTAATATCGCTACTAATTACCCAATAATTCTGTATATTCCAGTTTTAAAGCAAATGCTGGTAAATATTTACGATACACAAACATTCTCGCTATTTCCTTAAGTATCAAATACATTTTGGCATTTGTTACTATTCATAGACATGATGAAATAACGTCTAATCGGGGCGGTTTTTTTTCCACTGAACACGCGATTTACGCCTGACGTGATGTTCATGTATTTATACAACACAAAATACACCCAAACTTTCCAAACGACGTTCTACATGTCTGCATAATTTTTGCGCGCTTTTTATGAAACAAAGGATATTTTAGCACTGTTTATTTGACGCTAGAATTTGCCAAAGGACGCGTTAGCATTAAAATTCGGAAGTGTGTTTCGGATTACAAATTTAATAATGATAGTTGAACGAAACATAAACAGTTGCGCGTAATTAATTCTACTTTACACATACATGTATGTACATGTAGGTGGATATCTTTTCACTCGATCCGCCGCGTACGTATGCGGCAGATTTACTCGGCGAAAGTACGCTAGGTTAATACAGACTCGGCGTCGTTGCGCGGATCGATGCCGAGTGCCACGGCGATACGCCGCAGTGAACACATGATTCGGCTATGCCGCGGACTAATAATCTGGCCGTGGCATAGCCGCGGATTATGTTTGTGCCGCTTTGGCTGTACTGTACAACAATCTTATTTGTGTCGTCACTCGCCTATATGACAAATGCCACGTACGTACATGTATAAAGCACCACGCTCACTTTGGGATTTATCAAAACAAGTCGTAATGGATTTTTTTTTGCTTTTAATCGATTAAAAACACATTTTTTTAAGAATGCAATTAACATCATCAGTATCTGCGTACAGTTATCACATGGTACATGTAAATGTATATGGTTTGTTTGATTTTTATGTGATTCTGTACACAATGCATACCATGTATATTTCGGCAATATGCAAACTCTTGGTAACCGGAACTCTCTGAAAACCGGACGATCAGGCCCATTCCGAGACCGTCCGGTTTACAGAGAGTCTACTGTACGCATATTTAATAAACCTACCCAAAACTTTTTAACACACCGAAAGTTATCGATGGTGACACTTCTGCATCATATGCAAAAACTCTAATTATGTTTAATTTTGTATCACATAATATGGGCATGATGTCAACAATGGTGTTCTGAAGATTAACTTTTATAATTGAAATTGTGTCTGCTCCGTTTTTAATTAATTTGATTTTAAAAAATGCTACATTTGTCTCCTTGTTGTTAATGTCCGCCATTTCGGAAATGCAATATGAAAATCATTTGTTAAATACCCACCGATTGGCTAATAGCGTGTGGTATTGGCTGCAATAGCCAAGGTATTGGCTGCAATAGCCAATGAAAATCGCTGACGCTTTACAAGTCGACATGGCACAACGAAACAACCCGTATTATAAACACATTTTTAACAACACTTTCGGCAAACTGCGCAATTTTTTTTCTAGTTTTGGATAAAATACCAGGTCGGCGGGTGAATTGTAAATAAAAAAAAATGAAAGTGACTTTTATTTTTTTTTGTATTTGTCGAAAAATAGGGTCAGGAGCTCCCGTATAACAAACAATAAAAAAATGCTGGCCTTGGCTATGAAGACAAAAAAGTGTATTATTTTGATATAATAGTGAGGCAATAATCGTTATGTAACTTATAAAGTAAGGTTTGTATATAATATTACCTTTGTTTTTAAACTAAAAGCTAGAACATTGAAAACCCTGGTCTATTAAGTTTTGCCATGGAATACCAGCGTAGACCATGGTCTCACATGGCAGACAATGATTGGTCTGGCAATGCTCACATGTGCAATAATCAACCATGGTCACCCATGTTCTTGAACACGTCTTTTCAATATATTTGATCGAAGACAGTGGTAAAATATTGAAGGCCATCAAAATCAATGAAATACCACGTTTGACATTTCCCGTGGGAACATGTAGGTCATCATGGAAAAGGTGAAATACTTGTATTTGTGTAAGTCTTTAATCTTTAAATTTTTACTTTATGCATTGTTCAAATACCTGATTAATCTTTTTTTTAAGTGTTAAAATCAGGGGTTTATTACCTTATATAACAGACGCCGAATATCGGCGTCTTCCCCCACCAAACTAGGCTGGTTTTTTCCCCTTTCAGAACCAAAAATTCCCCCCTTAAAAAAAAAAAAAATATTTTTTTATTTTATATTTTTTTTAATAGAAAGATGTGTCTCATGATTATAATATCTCAATTCTATTTCAAATTAATCTTGCCAAACGAAATAAATTATGAAAAAACAATAAATATAGTGCAAAAATGTTCAAATGTATTGTAATAATGAGAGAGTAAGTAAACAAATCCCCCAAAAAGTAAAACGCCGCGAAAATTCCCACGCGCACAATTTTTCCCCAAATTGGAAAATCCCACATAAGGGCTAAAGGCCCCTTCCCCCACAACCCCAAAAAAACCCTGAAAATAAATCTAGTTTGCAAATTGTGAATTGTTGTACACATCAGAGGGCAGCACACTTTCCAGCCATATCAGTAAGAAAGTGATAAGAGTTTATTTCATATTTATATTTGGTTTATGTCTTGACTTTACTCACTACCCATTTTGTTAGCGGGAGCTGTTATTTTGTGATCCCGCTTAGAAATAACGTTGCAATTAAAGGCGAGTTAAAGAGCATATATTAATACGAAATAAACAGTAATCACTTTCTTTCTGATTAAATTTGGCTGAAAAATGAGCAGCATTAACAAATGTAAACAAGTTTAAGTGTTTAAAACATGGAATAAAACTTTATCGGCACTAACCTAGCCATTTTGACTTCCTTTAGATCATCACGTGATAAACGCCTTTGACATAAAAAAAATTATGATGCTATGTAATTTTGTATTTCTTTCAGATAATCGAAGTGAGCAATATGAGTAAAGTGAAGTTAAAATACTGGTATGTATTTATATTTTTGGAATATAATGCTTATCAACATGGTTCTTATTATATATTATTTTATTGAGACTTATAATTTAAAATTGTAAAAATCATTTTTAAAAACATGGTCATGTGAGGTTAAAAACTCTGTCAGTAGGTCCAATTAAAGAATAAGCTTGTTAACACTAAATAAGTCACATTTCAACTCAAATCTTTATGAAACTTGGCCAGAATATCAGTTTTTATCATTTCTCAGCAGAGGTTGAAAATAAAAAGTCTGCCTAGCTATTAACCCTTTCAGTGCGGGAACCGAATTTTGAAGGCCTTTGCAAACAGTTTGGATCCTGATGAGACGCCACAGAACGTGGCGTCTCATCAGGATCCAAACTGTTTGCTATTCTGATAGTATTCTTTAAAAAAAATCAAAGAAAATGCTAATTTTAGAAATTCAGCAGACGACATTTTAGCAGAAGACACATTACCCAGCATGCAAAGGGTTAAATGTGTATGTTTCATGAAGTATTCTTAACTCCACCTTCTCTGAATAGTTTAGTTCCTTCAGGTCTCAGGTGAGCGGTTTAGAGCCCATGGCTCTCTTGTTTGTTGTTGCAGTGGAGTCCATTTCAACACCAGCACCATACAGCCCACTATAGAACAAATCGACCAGTCATTTGGGGCTACACATCCTGGAGGTTGGTGGTTCTTCCCTTGACCTTCCTCACGATTGATCAATAGCACATATAAAACATGCATGTGTATTTTATTGGTATCAGTTGAATATTGATTTACGTAACAGAGACAGTAATTTTGTTGATTTCTGTCGAGTAACGATTTTAATTCAATAGTCACTTGTAGACGTACGTAATGTGTCTTTTCAAAATGGCAGCAAAAATACATTTTAACTAGGAGTTTTTTGCTTTTCGATCCTTTTAAGACACACACAGAAAATGTGATGAAATATGGATGAAGCAAATTTTAGCTGAAAACTGAGAAGGTACAGTTTTAGAAATGATGTGTCAGTTTTTTCTAATTCTTATTTACAGTTTACAACTCTGAAAAACAGTTGTTTGTGTTGAACTTCCGTGGGCTGTCGTTTGATTTTCCAATTGAATCCAAATTTGAGGTAAGGGAGACAACTTATGTTTCAGGATATCTTTTTACTACACATATTCTGTCCCTTAGATAGTGTTTTTATAAACTATGTATTTGATTGGAAAACACAATCTTTATGTAAATTTGAACTGTGCAAATATCACATATGTTTGTGAACAACACACACGCAGTTCATTGTTAAGAACCATTTTAGATTCACACAGGATGATTTTTTCTCTAATGTAAATACATGTTTAGTATTTGTAATGACTTTTTGAAGAACACAGATAAACATGAAATACATCAACTAATGCCATGTTACTGTTAGGTAATGCAATTTGATTGATAGGCTTGTCTAGAGAGTTATCTGTTATCATTATTTATTACACTGTAACTCCAATATAAAGCGCTCCGTTATAACGCTGAATCCAATATAACGCGGAGGGTGCTTGGATCCCATTTTTTCTCCAACCTTCCATTTGATTTCTGATTCAAATCTGTTTTATGCAACTTCATGTATTTTTAGACAATTCAAAGATGGCGGCAATCACAGTCATGTTGATTGCTTTATTCAACCGTCCGTTGAACCGATTATAATCGCCTCGAGGTTTAACAACACCGACAGCTAATTGGTGTTAATCTGTTGTGTAATGTCAATAAAGGTGTGAAAAACTCGCGTGTCAGTGTTTATTAGATGTATTCCTCATCACAGCAGTTCAGTGCGATAATTTCCATAAGTTAAGTGCAAGCGGAATAGTTGTACAATTCAAGTAATTCAAAACGATTGAAACATTCTTTCTTTGATATGGTTGCAGTTTGACTATATTAAATGAGCGGCTGTGAAATATACTGCCTACTGTATAAAACAACTCTTTCTGTCATTTCATTATCATTCTAGTATTATGTCATTTAATCTTTCAGTTCGTGTATAAGAAATTGAATAATGCAGACGATTTATTTACATGCGAACGCAGTGTACCGGCAATTGTTAACGTAGTTTCACTTTCATTTTCGCGCGGTATCAGAAAGTCCCCGGGAAACACGTTTTTTGCATGCGTCTGACGCAATAAAACAATTTTTTGTACATGAGTCGTATTGCATTCAATCTAAATTTAAAGTCGCTCGTCCAATGAAATCTCTGCCCCATAATGCACTGTACTCTTAACACTTCTGAAAATGGCATATATGCGTACGATTGTGTTTACGAATTTCTTAAACATATATCGTAATTAATGTTGAAGATTATTATTTTTAAGTGATGTTGCAATTTTATTGGATTATCGGATAAATGTGCACATAAGAAAAGCGGTATGTATACTGTTATCGATACGATTCGGTTTATATGCATGTATTTGCGTCAACACAGCATGGCAATATACATGACCTATATTATAGGCTATTATATAGCTGTTTTTTTTTATAGCGCCCTGCAGTTAATGAGCTCAAAACCTATAACGCGGATCCGTTATAACGCTGTTTCGCGGCTTGGACCCCATTGACCGCGCTATATTGGAGTTACAGTGTAGCGAATAAATATGATCTATGTCATGTGAAATGGGTCTTATGCCAGATGCTGCAAGCATAGTTCTGCTTAGTCAGGTCAGGGGCTACCCAGTGTGCTGTTTAGTCACACAATGTTTAGTGCTCTCATTAGCCAACAAGGTAGTTCCATACCAAAATGTGTGAATGCAAACTGATGTTTTTCACGTGCTATGAAAGATTCTTAAGTTTAAATTTTACTTCAAATATTGTATCGATATTATTGTAGTCATTTTTAATGGAAATCTTTAGAAAAGTATGTGCTTATCTACACATAAAAGCTATCAGTTTACAGTTCAATTTTCTTTAAACACTGATGGACATTTTTGTTTGTAAAAAAATCATAGTTTCATGCTTGAATGGAGGTTGAACAAATGAACAATAACACCACATACAATTTGAACATGTATTTCAGCCACGATACGCTCATGGCCTGGGCTCGCTGCAATTCCCCACTGGTGCATCTCCAATCGTGTCCAGAATGTGCATTTACTCTGGCAATAGTCTTTTGGAGACTAGGTAATAGCAAGGACTGTGTTGTGCAAAAAAAGTGATACGGTAACCAGAATGTTGTGCTCAAAATAAGTTTGATTTACCATGATTAAAGATTAAAGAAAAATTTATGTTTCTTTTTTTGCATGAACTCCATTTTGAAGGCTCATATCTGTAGCACTAGTTGAACATAGTAAATGCTACTACTAATACTTCTACTTTTAATTGAACAAGTTGTTAGGGTAGTTGTAGTAATAGTGGAAGTGGTTATACAGATTTTTTGTTTGTTTCAACTACCACCTTTTAGCGAATATTTACTCGTATAATATTTAATGTAGCCAAAGTACGATTGAAAATAGATGCACTGACCAATATTCACACAAGCCCATAAAGCTGGCTACAAGATTTTTAACTTGACTAGCTTCATTGTCAGTTATGTACAACCCGGTTAATGCCCATGATTATGTTTTGATAATAATAATAATAAAAGAATCGGCTTTTCTAGACAAATGTGCAAGTTTTTATGACTATTGATATAGAATTGAATATTACATATGATTTTCAAATTCTCCTGCTTTGCTAATCACATCAGTTGTGTCCTTTTTTGCAGGGCTCCACCTTTGCCAATCACTTGTTTCCATGGCAACTGCTATGTGGACTGCCTAGAGGTGATACGCGACAGCAAGTGTACCAAGGCACTCAAGTTCATTTTGTTCACAGAAGGTGAGTCTCTGCTCAGAAACGGAAACAAGTGTGGGCCCTTTAGCAAATGGTTTCTGAATTTAGAAGTCCCTAGATTTTCACTATTATGCATTCCGGATGATAACTCAAGAATGCTTACGCCTAGGATCATGAAACTTCATAAGTACATTGATCATTACACGCAGATGAAATAATGATGAAACTTGACCAGGATGTTTGTCTGGACAATATCTAGGTCAAGTTTGACATTTGGTAAATATTGAATGAACCGATTCCTCTCAGGTGAGCGAACTAGGGCCATCTTGGCCCTCTTGTTTATCTGTAACCTTGGTAGGCATCCATGTCAGAAATGATTTTCTGTTCCTGCTACTGGAGGTGGAAATTCAGTTTTTATTCATGGATATGGAATCATATCTTAATATTAATGTTTCTTATTTTAATTCATGAAATTGAAATTTTACCAAAAATCTTTTATCTGTAAAAGTCAGCTAGCTTTTGGGTTACTCAAGAAAAAAACAAAGGCATTCTTATTTTTCATGGCTAGAATAAAGCTGAAAAGTTTTAACTACAAATTATACAATATTTATGTACCCTATTTTACAATGTTACTTATAATGTTCATGCATGTGGTATTGCCAAGTGTTTATTGAAAGTCTTCACTTGCAGGAACTGAACCGGGAAAGTTGTTGGATCCTAGAAAAAAGACAGTTGAACGACTGGTACACTTTGGAGATTCACCAAATGTATGTTTTGTTTAGAGAACTGTAAATAATGCTTGGGTTTTAAGATTTGTATTGGAAATAACATCAGCATTTTCACTCTATACCTAAAAGAAAGATTATAAATATATATAATTAAAAATATAATGTAATGAAATGCAATAGGCTACTAGTTTGTGCATTTTAATGCAAAATAATGCGAATACACCCTCCCTGTCCACTTAAAAAGAAAGATTGCCTTTCTAGTTATTAAATATAAAACATTAAACACCATAATGTTGATCCATTTGTGTCTTGTTCTGAGAAAACTGGGCATAATGCATGTGCGTAAAGTGTCGTCCCAGATTAGCCTGTGCAGTCCACATAGGCTAATCAGGGACGACACTTTCCATTTAAACTAGATTTTTGGTAAAAAGGGACTTCCTTTAAATGGAAAATGCCATTCAAGCGGAAAGTGTCGTCCCTGATTAGCCTGTGTGGACTGCACAGGCTAATCTAGGACGTCACTTTACACATATGCATTATGCCCAGTTTTCTCAGAACGCGACTCATATAATGCAGCAGTATGTGGTTGTAGTGTGTCTGCTGTGTTTTCTAGGATGTGATCAGTGCCTTAGGCTGCCCAGAGAAGGTCTACTACAAGTCCAACGACAAGATGAAGATTCACACTCCCGACCCCCAGCGGCGCGTGCGCACATCTTCAGACTATTTCTATAACTACTTCACTATGGGAGTGGTAAGTATTGTTTAAATGAGAAGTTCTTTCTAGTATTTTTGTTTAATAATTTGTATTTTAGAGCTGAAGATGAGGTTCTAACTTAAATATTTGATAAGCTTTTTAGCTCACCTGAGCACAACGTGCTCATGGTGAGCTATTGTGATCGCCTTTTGTCCATCGTGTGTTGTGCGTTGTGCATCGTCAACATTTACCTTGTTAACACTCTAAAGGTCACATTTATTGTCCAATCTTCATGAAACTTGGTTGGAACATGTGTCTCAATAATATCTTGGACTAGTTTGAAAATGGTTCCGGTTGATTGAAAAACATGGCTGCCAGGGGGAGTGGCAGTTTTCCTTATATGGCTATAGTAAAACCTTGTTAACACTCTAGAAGTCACATTTTTAGTCCAATCTGCATGAAACTTGGTGGGAACATGTGTCCCAATAAAATCTTGGACAAGTTCAAAAATTGTTCCGGTGGGATGAAAAACATGGCCACCAGGGGGCAGGGCAGTTTTCCTAATATGGCTATAGTAAAACCTTGTTAACACTCTAGAAGTCACATTTATTGTCCAGTCTTCATGAAACTTAGTCAGAACATTTGTTATAATGATATCTTGAAGGAGTTCGAAAATGGTTCTGGTTGGTTGAAAAACATGGCTGCCAGGGGGCGTGGCAGTTTCCTAATATGGCTTTAGTAAAACCTTGTTAACACTCTAGAAGTCACATTTTTATTCCAATCTTCATGAATTTTGGTCAGAACATGTGTCCAAATAATATCTTGGAAGAGTTCGAAAATGGTTCCAGTTGAATGAAAAACATGGCCACCAGGGGGCGTGGCAGTTTACCTTATATGGCTTTAGTGTATAGTAAAACCTTGTTAACACTCTAGAAGTCACATTTATTGTCCAATCTTTATGAAACTTAGTCAGAACATTTTTTATAACGATATCTTGGATGAGTTTGAAAATGGTTCTGGTCTGTTGGAAAACATGGCTGCCAGGGGGCGGGCAGTTTTCCTTATATGGCTTTAGTAAAACTTTGTTAACACTCTAGAAGTCACATTTTTGGTCCAATTCTCATGAAACTTGGTCAGAATATTTGTACTAATGATATCTGGGCTGAGTTTGAACTGCTCCTCCATTACTAATCATATCAAATTTCACCGTTTACAAATCAATAAAAAATGGTAATAATAAACCATTGAATTTGACAAAAAGATGTTTTACAACCCTTACTTATCATTAATACTTCTCAGGTGAGCGACCAGGGCCACCATGGCCCTCTTGTTAATATGATAGGGCCCATGCACTTAAAGTTGAAAATACAAAATGAAAAGCTTGTTTAAATTATTTATAGAATTTTTTATATGTAGTTTTGGTGTTAATTTTGCCTTTTTGTGTTTTGTTAAATGTTATGTTAAAAAAGATGTTTGTGTTAAAGTGTAACAAACCGTGATATATATATATGTTACATTCAGCACTTCTGAAACTGTTACTTGTTAATGTAACATGCCATAATGTTGATAAGCATTAACACTGGTGATCTTCCATTTTTCAGGATGTGCTGTTTGATGCTAATACTCATGAGGTGAAGAAATTCTTGCTGCACACAAACTACCCAGGCCATTTCAACTTTAATATGTGAGTATATGATAGTGCTTTAGTGACACAATTGATTTTGAAGGTTACAGCAGTAAATCAGTCCCTTAAGATGTGTAGAATAAGATCCACATCATTTGAAAATGGGTCTTATGCATTATGCAGCCAGTCAAGCAGTCTGGTCAGAAGCTACAGTGTTTGCTATTAAGTGAAGCAAGGTTTTGTGGTCTCAGCTGACAAAGAAACTTTTCACCAGACTTATAAAATGTGCAGGCTTGTGAAGAGCTACCCTGGCCACATGTGGGAAAAAACACATTTTCGCACAACACAGTTTATAAAGGCATTTTATCCCACTCTTACAGCGAATTCGGTTGATTAAAGCCCTGTTGATTAAATTTCTGCTATTAATCACGGCACGAAATGAAGTCATTTTTTCAACAAGATGACGTCATAAATCCAGCGAAATTATTCGGTTAAACTAATTTTGTTTAAATAAAAAGGTTTACTGAATGAAAAGTGGGATAAATAGAATAATAAATAAGTGTTGATTATTGATCAGGTTTATAATGCTCAGCACGAAAACAAAAAAGCACTCGCCAAGGCTCGTGCTTTTTGTTTTCTAAGCCCCGCATGATAAACCTGATCTATAATCAACGCTAACCTATTATTCTCTATGTTTAAGACATCATAATCATTTTAACCATTTACAAGCATTTCTTTCTGTGGTTAATAAGGAAAAATACACTGAGGTTTTTAACCTGGTTAAAAATACATGTATATTTGTATTATATATTTAATTAGTTGCAATCTCGTACATCACAATTCACATCTGCTGTTAGCATTGCCTTTAATTTTTAACATTCATTGATCAGAATATTTATACATGATTTTCGTTTAGTAAAATTGATGTCCACAAGACTTATGTATTCTTACTGTACATGATTACAGGTATTGCCGGTGCGAGTTTAAGATTCCAGTTATCATAGAGCGAGAGAAACCACAACCGCTAGCCCAGACGGGTGAAACAGAGGAAGAAGAGGTGATTATTACAGCATATTCCAAGGTATGTTACTCTTGCATACTCGCTTATTCCAAGGTAGGTAACTGTTGCATTCTGCCTTATTCAAAGGTATGTAGCTCCTACATTCTCCTTATTCCTAGGTATGTAGCTCTTACATTCTGCCTTATTCAAGGTAGGTAACTCTTGCATTCTGCCTTATTCCAAGGTAGGTAACTCTTGTATTCTGCCTTATTCCAAGGTATGTACAGGGTTGCCACTTAACTTAAAAAGTGAGGGAAATTCGATTTTTTTTCAAGGTCAGTGAAAAGTCAGGGAATTAAAAAAATATGGTCAGTGAAAAATAAATTTCAAAAAAGTCAGGGAAAAGTCAGGGAAAAATAAAATTTTGGGTTGATGCATAAGTTATTTAGTGGCTATGGCAGCCTTCAAGTATCATTTGTGTTAGTAGATTCAACAGTATATTTTTGTTTGAAGTGTTTTGACTATTTCTATGTACATGAAACATTAACATGTGTAAAGCATGTTCAAAAATGTAAATATATGTTTTTGTTGCACAATAATGTTTGCCAAAGACCATGGCTAGTTGAAATTATCATTGGTACTAAGTTCTAACAGTTATGTACATTTATAAATAGATTTATTTCTATTAACATTTCCCATTACCCATACTCATATGTATTCACCTATGCTTATGTCTAGATGTTAAATGTTAAAGTATGATCATAGTATATAATGGATATTGTATATGGACAGTTGTTTGTGTCGTAGGTGTTGTGCTACAACTGTATTGCCATAACAAACATCACATGTATGTACCTATAGAAGTATGTTTTGTTATAGATTTTGAGACATAATCATATTATGTGGTGGTTGTACATGCATAACTTTTTTATGACCCCCACCACTATAGTGGGGACATATTATTTTTGCCCTGTCTGTTGGTTTGTTTGTGTGTGTTTGCGTCAAACTTTAACATTTGGCCATAACTTTTGCAATATTGAAGATAGCAACTTGATATTTGGCATGCATGTGTATCTCATGGAGCTGCACATTGTGTTGAAAGGTGAAGGTCAAGGTCATCCTTCAAGGTCAAAGGTCAAATATATGGGCCATAGTGTTTCACAAACACATCTTGTTATCTTTGGTTTTGTGTTATTTACTATAACGCCTTGCATCATGCATAGTTTAGTGTACAAGTAGTACTGCTTTGTTAAATATTTTATGTTAAGGAATAAAATAGACATTAAATGGTTGGATTTGGTCGGCTGTATGGGGACGAGGAGGCGAAAATATGTCGCAAAATTAGTCAGTGAAAACCAAGATTTGGTCAGGGAAAAGTCAGTGAAAAGTCAGGGAATTTTATTTGTCCCCTACCGATTTCACCGGAGGGGACTTATGGTTTGCACTCCGTCTGTCAGTCTGTCTGTCTGTCCGTCACACTTTTCTGGATCCTGCGATAACTTTAAAAGTTCTTCATATTTTTTCATGAAACTTGAAACATGGATAGATGGCAATATGGACATTATGCACGTCATTTCATTTTGTTTCTACATCAAAAATTCTAGTTGCTATGGCAACAAATAGACTAGAAAAAACGCTGAAAATGGTGGTTTTCTGGATCCTGCGATAAGTTTAAAAGTTCTTACTATTTTTTCATGAAACTTGCAACATGGATTGTTGGCAATATGGACATTATGCACGTCATTTCATTTTGTTCCTACGTCAAAAATTGTGGTTGCTATGGCAAAAAAAATTATCTGAAAATGGTGGAATTTCTGACAATGGTGGAGACGGTAGGGGACCATATTGCTTGACAATAGCCTTGTTTCATCAGGTTGGTGGCAACCCTGTATAATAATGTAGCTCTTACATTCTGCTTTATTCCAAGGTATGTAGCTCTTGCATTCTGCCTTAATCTAAGGTATGTAACACTTGTTTCTTTTTCTGTCTTATTTCAAGGTATGTAACTCTTACATTCTTCATATTCCAACTCCTACTCCTAAATACACCACAATTCCGATTGCTATTCCATAACTTCACCTGCCCATGTGATCATTTCAGTGGGACAGTGTCCAGAAGTTGTTGGTCAAGCCAGACAATCGCCCGGTGATATTGAACCGGGCCTCAACTACAAACACCAGCAACCCATTTGGACTGACCTTCTGCTATAGCGTGCAGGACATGATCTTTGAGGTAACACAAAGTTTAAGTCGTAATCTACCATATGGACAAAACCTATCTGGTGGATGGATGCTTGTTTTTTTGCTCATAAGTACAAAATTTATTGTTATTGAATTAGTGAAACCTGAAAAAACACAATGTTGGTTGGTTTGTCCTTTGAACTTCTGTGAATTTGTTTTAAATCTTGATAGCTGCATTGCTACTTTTACAGTCAAAGTCATACTTTTGACATTAAATGTCAAAATACAACACTCACAATCAGGGATCATATTTTTTTCGGTTTTGTCGGTCCTAGACCGATTGGGGTCATGAAAGACCGATTGAAAATCTCAAACAGTCGGTCCAATTCTGTTTGCTATTAAAATTCCCATGTCATGAAATCGAATACACAGTGTACATGTTTACACACCCTAATGACATTCTTATCTCGATTAGGTGTTATAAACCATTCGCTGCAGTCTCTAAACTGGTCAGGACCGGTTTATTGCACGTCAGACCAAGAATCAAAAACTTGTGAACAGCGGATTAAAGACGCATCCGAAAAGACGCGTCTGAATGCACGGGCTGTAACTAAACAAAACATGCCGATACATTTCCCACCAGCGTAATAATCCGGTAATATAATTATGAATGAAAGTTGCGGATCTGATCGACAGAACAGCCGAAAGTTATTTTTATGGGCGGAATTTCAAATAAAATAGTACACAAGAAAAATAATATACATTGAATAAATCTTTAGTAAAACCGTGTTAGAATCGAAATAATTCGTGTACTTTATACTTTGTTGTTGAATAACTTACGACCGGAAAATTAGATGCGTGGTTTCAAATGTTTCGCTCTCGTGATTAAATCCCTACGCATCTAAACCATCGGACGTGGGTTATTTGACAACAAATTATTTCTTAATTATTTGGTTTGTTGTTGTCAGTAGCCAACCTACGCACAGACATTTGTTTGGTTCAGTGCATGTTTGTAAGATATTATCGAGTTGACAACAATTTTAAACATCGGTATAGACTTACACAGATTAATAATATTGACAACGATGAAAAAAGTCTGATAAAACAGCACACGCAACAACAATGAAATACCAAATGATAAAACCAGTTGAGAAAACTCGTTCCATTTAAAATAAAATGCCTAAGGGAATTTTACTTGCTCATGTATTATACCACCTTCATGAATGGCAAAATCAATGGTATATATTTTAACGTAATTTGTCATGATTTCGGATACACATTTTCGGATACTTTTCCCCATTTATATCTGGACCGATTGATGTTGCGGGAAAATATGATCCCTGCTCACAATCTCAAACCTATTGTAACATCAGATCTGTTTTGATATGATTTGTGGTGGATCTAATAACATTCATTGATAGTTCATCAAATGACTCAAAATAACTAAAAAATAACTAGAGCTTGTCAAATAAGTGATGAAGAACATCACCCGATGTTGTTATATGAAGCAAGTTGATACTAAAAAACGCGGCCGCATGGGTTTGGCAGGATTTCACAACAAGAACATGGTTTAAACAAGAGGTGTTTGTGAAACACTATGTCACCCCCTCACATATTAGACCTTTGACCTTGAAGGATGACCTTGACCTTTCAACACTCAAAATGTGCAGCTCTATGAGATACACATGCATGCCAAATATCAAGTTGCTATCTTCAATAATGCAAAAGTTATGGCCCATGTTAAAGTTTGACGCAAACCAACAAACTAACAGACAGGGCAAAAACAATATGTCTCCCAGTATAGACTGGGGGACACAACAACTAATTTGTAGAGGATTTGTACTAATTTGATTTTTTTTTATACCAAACAGTACTCTGGTATTCAAGAGACAAGTTAAATTAAAGATTTTTTTTAATATAAGTATATATATATATAAGTAATATAAGAGTAAGTGCTCTTAATGTATGAAGTAAACTATGTTTTCCAGAAAAATGTACAAAATGTCAGTTACACTAGCTAATCTGGGATGACACTTTACGCACATGCATTAAGCCCAGTTTTCTCAGAACACGACTCATATAGACAGGCCGACGTCCATGATGATAAAATTGTACCCTCCATAACTTTATAACAGGGGTTATATATAATATATTGTTAATACTAAAACTGTGATAAATATTTCTCGTAAAACCAGCAATATACAGAAATGTTTACCATAATATGATTTTTCTTACTCAGGTGATGCAAAACCAGCATATAGCGTCAGTTGCCATATATCAGAACAGACCTACAGTCCCTGTTGCCGTTTCCTGACCCTGGCCTGTTGCTAGGTTACCCACTGCCATGCACCAATAGGAACGCAGAATGCTAGTCATGTGACCCACTGCAAACAAAGCTCTTATGCTGCCTTGAATTCCTCGATAATAGAAAAATGTAGAAAAAATGGCCAAGATTTAGACAAAGATTGGGTTTTAAAATGTGTATACAGGTGTGTCTATGAGCTATAATGTTCTAGACAACCATTTGAGTGAATTTTATGTGATCTTCGATTTTTGTTGAGACCAGATTTTTACAGGAAAAAAAACACAGTTTATAATGTGTCACATTATATCAAGCTTGAAAATTACCCTCTTTGCTGTTATAATAATTGCCACATCCTGGTAAATTGTTACCATGATATTGGCATGGACTTCAGTTACTAGTAGTTAAGTGATTGGTGTTGCTTGAAAGATGGCTATTTTGCATTTGTGATTGTTGGTTGTACAGTTTACAAAGATTAGTGTTGCTTGTATATTGTTATATGAATTCATCGCAAAAATGTTTGTGCTGAAACCATTAAGTTTTCATACAAGAACATAAAACAGGATGTGAAAACACTTGCTCATATCTGCATATAATGACCGCTATATATTCAAACAGTATACTGGAGAGAGAAAACATTTACTACAGCCATCATATAAAACAGTTCAGCAATGTTTATAAAAATGTGTAAATTGTATTTGAGTAATGTAATTGTGATGTCTTTTTGTGGGTTTTATTTTTTGACGACTCAATCTAGATCTCATGTATTTCGGGAGAAAAAACATATTCATTGACTTGATTGTGTTTATGCAAATTCTGTTTCTGGTAGTTGTATAGACATTGCTCTTTTAATTATTAGAATGATTGTTATCCTTATATGTAAGGACCTAATACTAGTATACCTGAGCCGCTCTCTGTGAAAAGGGGGTTTAATGTAAGTGCATAAAGTGTCGGACTGCACAGGCTTATCAGGGATGACAATTTCTGTCTTAACTGGATTTTTGCTAAAAAGAGACTTTGAACAGTAAAATGAAAGTGAAAAGTGACATCCCTGATTAGCCTGTGCAGTCTGCACAGGCTAATCTAGGCGGACACTTTATGCACATGTATTAAACCCCCTTTTCACAGAGCGATGCTCATTTGTTTTGTTTTCTGCCTGACACAATAAGGCTACATTTCCTTAAACAAGTTTCAGTGTTTGTGATCATATGCTTAAGCCTCACTCTTAGGAAAATGGGGCTTTATGCATGTGCAGAAAGTTTTGTCCTTAATCAGCCGGTGCAGTCTGCACAGGCTAATCAGGGACAATACTTCCGCCCTGACTTAATTTTTGTTTAGAAGAGACTTCCTTTCAAACTAAAAATTATGTAAAAGCATTAAATATGAACTGCACAGGCTAATCAGGGAAGCCACTCAAGCATATGCATTAAGACCCGTTTTCCCAGAGCGCTACTCAGTTATAGTAAGCAGCATTTCTTTGCATTATTTTCCCATCATTTATAAATTGTAGGATTTTGTACGAGTTTTAAACATGTTTATTTAAGTTAATATTAAAGAATTATATATCTGAATAGATCTTTTATGCATACAATTTAAATATGGATACAAATAAAGCAAGTATTTATATCTCTCTGTCAACAAACCTACAAAAAACAGAATATGATTAAATTTTCATTAAAATGATTTTATGTCTGCATTTTTTTATGCTTTAAGCTGTTTTTTTTTTATATGTGTTGTTCGTTTGCAAAAGTAGAGTAAGTCTGATCAATGGTTTAAAGGAGCCATCTGCAATATACAACTTTTGTTTTTTAGCTCACCTGATTGCTCAGGTGAGCTTTTGTGACCGGTCTTTGTCCGTCGTATGTCCGTCTGTCTGTCCGTTAACATTTGCTCGTAAACACTCTAGAGGCCACATTTCTTGTCCCATCTTCATGAAACTTGGTCAGAAGCTTTGTCCCAATAAAATCTCGACTGAGTTCGAAACTGGGTTGTGCCGGGTCAAAAACTAGGTCACTAGGTCCAAAAAAAGAAAAACCTTGTAAACACTGTAGAAAGCACATTTCATGCCCAATCTTCATGATACTTTGTCAAAATGTTTGTCTTAATGATATCTTGGTTGAGTTCAAAAGTGGTTCCGATCCGTTGAAAAACATGGCCGCCAGTGGGCGGGGCAGTTTTCCTTATTTGGCTTTAGAGAAACCTTGTAAACACTCTAGAAGTCACAATTTTTGCCCAATCATCATGAAAGTTGGTCAAAACATTGATTCAATTGATGTCTCTGACGAGTTCAAAAATGGTTGAGATCGGTGAAAAAACATGGCCGCCAGTGGGCGGGGCATTTTTCTCTATATGTATATAGTTGCAGTTATCCCTCTTTGGCTATAGAGAAACCTTGAAAACACTCTAGAAGTCACAATTTTGCCCAATCATCATGAAAGTTGGTCAAAACATTGGTTTTATTGATATCTCGGACGAGTTTGAAAATGGTCCGGATATGTGAAAAAACATGGCCGACAGTGGGCGGGCCATTTTTCTCTATATGAATAAAGTGAAAACATGTGAACACAGTAGAAGTCACATTTTTGGCCCAATTTTCATGAAATTTGCTCAGAACATTTGTTTCCTTGATATGAGAGTTGAGTTCAAAAATGGTTACAGTCAGTTGAATAACATGGCTGCTAGGAGGGGGGCAGTTTTCTAATTATGCCCCCCCCGCCCCCCCTTTCGAAGAAAAGGGGGTATATTGTTTTGCTCATGTCGGTCTGTTCGTCCACCAGATGGTTTCCAGATGATAACTCAAGAGCGTTTATGCCAAGGATCATGAAACTTCATAGATACATTGATCATGACTCGCAGATGACCCCTATTGATTTTCAGGTCACTAGGTCAAAGGTCAAGGTCAAGATGACCGGAAATAGTAAAATGGTTTCCGGATGATAACTCAAGAACACTTATACCTAGGATCATGAAACTTCATAGATACATTGATCATGACTCGCAGATGACCCTATTGATTTTCAGGTCACTAGGTCAATAATCAAGGTCACGGTGACCCAAAGCAGTAAAATGGTTTGCGGATGATAACTCAAGAATGCTTATGCCTAGGATCATGAAACTTCATAGATACATTGATCATGACTCGCAGATAAACCCTATTGATTTTCAGGTCACTAGGTCAAAGGTCAAGGTCACGATGACCCGAAATAGTAAAATGGTTTCCGGATGATAACTCAAGAACGCTTTGGCCTAGGATCTTGAATCTTCATAGGTACATTGATCATAACTCGTAGATGACCCCTATTGATTTTCAGGTCACTAGGTCAAAGGTCAAGGTCACGGTGACCCGAATTAGTAAAATGGTTTCCAGATGATTACTCAAGAACGCTTATGTCTAGGATCATGAAACTTCATAGGTACATTGATCGTGACTCTAAGATGACCCCTATTAATTTTCAGGTCACGAGGTCAAAGTTCAAGGTCATGATGACCCGAAATAGTAAAATGGTTTCCAGATGATAACTCAAGAACGCTTAGGCCTAGGATCATGAAACTTTATAGGTACAATGATCATGACTCGCAGATGACCCCTATTGATTTTTAGGTCACTAGGTCAAAGGTCAAGGTCACGGTGACCTGAAATAGTAAAATGGTTTCTGGATGATAACTCAAGAACGCTTATGCCTAGGTTCATGAAACTTTATATTGATCATGACTAGCAGATGACCCCTATTGATTATCAGGTCACTAGGTCAAAGGTCAAGGTCACAGTGCCAAAAACCGTATTCACACAATGGCTGTCAAGGTCACGGTGACTCAACCTAGAAAAAACGGTTTCTGGATGATAACTCAAGAATGCTGACGCCTAGGATCATGAAACTTCATAGCTACATTGATCATGACTCGCAGATGAAATAATGATGAAACTTGACCAGGATGTTTGTCTGGACAAAATCTAGGTCAAGTTTGACATTTGGTTAAGATTAAATGTACCGATTCCTCTCAGGTGAGCGAACTAGGGCCATCTTGGCCCTCTTGTTGTTATGGTAGCACTGAAATCATTTATTTTTTGCTTGAATGCTTTACGATTGAAAAAGACCAGGATGGTTAGCTCAGTTGGTCCAGTAATATAAGACAAATCCATGGAGTTTGGTTTTGATCCCTTGCTCAGTAACGTAACTTTTGGGGATCATGAACGTTTTTCTGCATGCTCCCCCTACCTGTGAATCAAGTATGGAAGTTGTCACTTACTTGTAGAAGTGTGGTAGCCAAGATTTGGCAAATCAGCTATCCCAGGAAAAGTGAGTTGGTAATATTAGTATGATATGCATAATGTTGAAAAAAAGCAAAACAACCCCACTAAAAAAACTATAAAATTGTGTAAAGTAATTAATTGCTGTGATTGCTTTATGTTTTGATAAAATGATGGGACGTTACTGGTATATGAGAACATATTTTTAATTAATATGTAGTAAAGGATTAAGGGAATCTAAATGGCATTAAAATGATGGTATAAGAAATATTTTTAAAATTATAAGAACACTCTAAAGTAAATTGGAAAGTCATGTCAAGAATTGATCATTGATTAAATACATCAATTTTGATTGTCAAATAATTCAATGTTAATGAAAAATCTATAGAAATTAGCCACTGATGCGCACCATATAATCTTACTTATTCAAGAGACAAAATAACTAAACCACTAGATCAAAATCTGACACAATTCATGGTCAAAGGTCAAATTTAAGTGTTATAAATTTCCTTTAAAAAAATGATCAGCATTTTGTGACATAGTATAGCATGTAAAAAGCACCATAACCAAGTCCCATGGTAAAGTTCAAAGATAAAATATGAGAAAAAACAATTAAGACTTTCCTAAAATACTTTTTACTGACAGGCGTATCCATTGACAATGGCACTCTTGTTTTTAATCTTATTAGAAAAATTATTTTCTATCATGATTTACATTTTATTGCACACATTATAAATGTTATAATTATTGAATATTTTATTTTGAAATAAGTTTTATTTACCTGTATTAGTTTTTTGTTTTCAATTGTTCAGTTTTAACTTTTTTAAAATTCATTCCAGAGATGGTATTGTTTTGTTTATACAGGGTGTACTGTGTAAACCTTACTAAAATATTATCACATGTTATTTCCATTTTTGCATGAACACAAATCATTAGTAACAGAGGTAATTTGGAATGAACATTTGTAAATGCTTGAAGGCTCCGTTATCATGTGAAGTATGAAACAGTTAGTCCACAGAATTATTCTCCACCTTTTGGTGCGTGTCTGGGTGTGAATTGAAACATATTTTACCATTAGATAGTGTTGTAGTTTATGGATGGAATTTTATGTATATACATATGTAATTTTAAATGTTTCTTAACAAATTTAAGCGTTTTAAAATGCATAAAGAAGATGTTAATGTTTTGTGTTCCTGATATGTCATTGTCGAAAAATGTGTGAGAGAGTGAATTGCAAGTACATGTATAATGCCAGGATACTTGTAAGAATATTAAGAATCGTATATTATTATAACCTACAAACATGCCTCAAGGTTACTGTCACATAGAAGTGTTGTTTTAAACATGGAAGGTATGCATGTCGTAAGCGTCAGAGTTTTTATGGCTGCACCAATACTATTTAAAGCTTTTTAAAGAGACCTGTTCATAGTTTTGCAAAATGACCATTTAAAAATTAATAAATGTGTGCACACATCCCAAATGTAACCATGACAATTGTCTTGTACACTGGGTATGTTTCTTTTTTGTTTGTGTAAGAGTATTATTTTTACATTTTAACAGTTTTTGCTTACTGGACATTCACATTTGTTTTCTTAACAAAGTCTTGTTTTATGACAGTAAATTAAGTCAGAGTAAATTTTGTAGAGTGAAAGCTAAATAGAAATATATCTCCTGCTGAAGGGAGGAATATTAATGAACTAATTTACTTTTAGTGTTTGTGTATTACTAATAAATTTATCTTAAAAACTTTTATAAGATGATGCATATGGCCTGCGACTTTCAAAAATGTGTATTTCGCCATATGTGGCATGTGTAGCTATAGATCAGCCTGTGCAATCCAGCTGTGTAGTCAGGAGTTACCCTGTCAGTCTTGTACAGTTGTATCAGCTGTATGCACATTGTTTGTAAAGGTGGCAAATGTTGATCAGTATGTCATCCGTTTTTTCAAACATGCGTTTTTAGCTTTCACATTTTAATTTTTATTGATCACAAGCCACCTGAGACTGTTGGTGCATTGTGTATTGGAGTATGGGATAATGGATGCTATCTCAAATTATAACTGTGTTGTTGGTTTTGATGTCAGCATCTAACATGCTGTGACTGAAACAAAGTGACACAGTGAAAAAATGATATTACCAGTTTACTGTTGTTGATAAAATGTTCATATATTATGATTATTCATATTGTGATATTTTTATTGGAAAACATTTCAAATTTGTTATATGAATGCATTCAATATAAATTATACACATTTATGTGTATACTGATTGTCTTGCCCTTTGTATTTTCATGTGAGGGTCTGATTTTAACTTATTGTGATGTATCCATTTTAACATAAAGAAAAATAAAACTTTTTAAATTTTAGTTTGTTCGTTTGTATGTTACTTGAGCCTTCAGTGCTGACATAACCATGAGCTTTTATGATCACCTTTCTGTTGTGCACAGTCCAATCAACAATGGATTTAGCAGTTCTTCCAAGGAAAGTTCAACAATAGATTAAACCGTTCATACACTGAAAGTTCATTTCTCAATTAAGCGATTATATAAATAGTACATTATAATACGGTTCTTAAAATTTAAATGGTACAACAATGATTACACCATTGAAAGTTTAACTGTTTATCAAATGATTTTATCAACATTGAACTTTCACCAGTACATCAAACGAGTCTTATATTGAAAGGTCAACGGTACATCAAACGAGTCTAACAGTAAAAGTTCATCAAACAAGTATAACATTGAATGTTCAACAGTACATCAAACAAGTCTACCATTGAATGTTCAACAGAACATTTAACGAGTCTAACATTGGAGTTTAAACAGTACATCAAACGATTCTAAACTTGAATGTTGAACAGTTCATCAAACAAGTTTAACATTGAACTTTCACCAGTATATCAAATGAGTCTAACATTGAAAGTTCAACAGTAGATCAAACGAGTCTAACATTGAATCTTCAACAGTAGATCAAACGAGTCTAACATTGAAAGTTAAACTGTAGATCAAACGAGTCTAACATTGAAAGTTCAACAGTAGATAAAACGAGTCTAACATTGAAAGTTCAACAGTAGATCAAGCGAGTCTAACATTGAAAGTTCAACTGTAGATCAAACGTGTCTAACATTGAAAGTTCAACTGTAGATCAAACGTGTCTAACATTGAAAGGTCAACAGTAGATCAAACAAGTTTAACATTGAAAGTTCAACAGTACATCAAACGAGTCTAACATTGAATGTTCAACAATACATTAAACGAGATAACATTGAATGTTTAACAGTACATCAAACGAGTAAAACATTGAATGTTCAACAGTACATCAAACAAGTCTAACATTGATGGTACAACAATACATTAAACGAGTCTTACATGGAATGTTCAACAGTACATTAAACGAGTCAAATATTGAATGTTCAACAATACATTAAACGGGTCAAACATTGAAAGTTCAACAGGACATCAAACGAGTCTAAAATTGAAAGTTTAACAGTACATCAAACCAGTCTAACATTGAATGTTCAACAATACATCAAACGAGTCCAAAATTGAAAGTTCAACAGTATATCAAACGAGTCTAACATTGAATTATCAACAGTACATTACACAAATCTAACATTGAATGGTCAACAATGCATCAAACAAGTCTAACATTGAATGTTTGACAGAACATTAAATGAGTCTACCATTGAAAGTTCGACTGTACATTAAACGAGTCTAACATCGAATGTTCAACAGTAGATTAAACGAGTCTAAAATTGGGTGTTCAACGATACATTAAACAAGTCTGACATTGAAAGTTCGACAATACATCAAACAAGTCTGACATAGAAAGTTCAACAGAACATCAAACAAGTCTGACATTGAAAGTTCAACCGCACATCAAACAAGTCTAACATTGAAAGTTCAACCGTACATAAAACAAGTCTAACATTGAAAGTTCAACAGTATATCAAACAAGTCTAACATTGAATGTTCAACAATACATCAAACAATTCGAACATTTAAAGTTTATCAGAACATTGAACGAGTCTAACATTGAACGGTCAAAAACATCAAACGAGTCTAAAATTTAATGTTCAACATTACACCAAACAAGTCTTACATTGAATTTTCATCAGTACTTCAAGCAAGTCTAACATTGAATGTTCAACAGAACATTAAACGAGTCTAACATTTAAAGTTCAGTAGTATATTAAGCGAGTCAAGCATTGAAAGTTCAACAGGACGTCAAACAAGTCTAACATTGAATGTTCAAAAGTACATCAAACATGAATGTTCATCAGTACATTAAATGAGTCTGCCATTGGAAGTTCGACTGTACATTAAACCAGAGACGTAAATAACATCTACGTCTCTGATTAAACGAGTCTAACATAGAATGTTCAACAATACATCAACAAGTCTTACATTGAATGTTCAACAGTAGATCAAACGAGTCTAACATTGAAAGTTCAACAGTAGATCAAACGAGTCTAACATTGAAAGTTCAACAGTAGATCAAACGTGTCTAACATTGAAAGGTCAATAGTGGTTCAAACATGTCTAACATTGAAATTTCAACAGCAGATCAAACAAGTCTAACATTGAAAGTTCAACAATACATCTCACGTGTCTAACACGTGTCTAACACTGAACGTTCAACAGTACATCCAACAAGTCTAACATTAAAAGTTCAACAATACATCAAACAAGTAGAACATTGAATGTTCAACAGTACATCAAACGTGTCTAACATTGAAAGTTCAACAGTACATCACACGTGTCTAACATTGAATGATCAACAGTACATCACACGTGTCTAACATTGAGCGTTCAACAGTACATCAAACAAGTATGACATTGAATGTTCAACAGTAGATCAAACAAGTCTAACATTGAATGTTCAACAGTACATCACACGTGTCTAACATTCGATGTTCAACAGTACATCACACGTGTCTAACATTGAAAGTTCAACAATACATCACACACGTCTAACATTGAAAGTTCAACAATACATCAAACAAGTATAACATTAAATGTTCACCAGTACATTAAATGAGTCTACCATTGAAAGCTCGACTGTACATTAAACGAGTCTTACAATGAATGTTCAACAATTAATCAAACAAGTCTAACATCGAAAGTTCAACAGGACATTAAACGAGTCAAACATTAAACGTTCAGCAGAACCTTAAACGAGTATAAAATTGAGCATTCAATAGTACTCGGTACATAACGGATATTATGGGCATTTTTCACTGTTCAATTGAGCTAAAAAGAATTAACAGGTCAAAAGAGTTAGTTAAAATGTGGTTACTGACCAATTTTCTGCAACACATCTTGCTACCAGTTGTTTATAAAAATATATTTTATATTCGATATTCTTACGTGACTCACCCAGTCCTCTAAGCCGAAATGATCCGTAAAACAGAAGTGTGTCTTTGTGTCGTATGAACGTATCTGTACAAAAACTAAATTTAGGTTCACATCGTACATGCATGATCAGTTGTCAAACGAAAGTACGGTTGATATTCAAATGCATTATTTTTCTCTTTCCGGGATATTGTTTTAGTATGTTGATGCTGTAGTAACAAGTATAAGTGTATATGAAGTGAAAACACCAAAAATAAACAACGGTTGCGATAGACACCTATAAACTGATAGATGCCAATAATATCACTTTAATTTCGATGTTTCTTACATAGCAGGTCGGACAAGTCCAATATTGAATGTTAAAAGATCAAAGTGGATGAAATCGCTCTCACAGTGGAGGTTCAACAACTTTCCGCTTTAATGGAATTTTACGTTTAAAAGCGAAAATTGCATTAAAGACCTTAACTCGCCTCTCTGATTAGCCTGTGCGGACTTCGCAGGCTTATAGAGGACGACACTTTACGCACATAAATTAAGCCACGTTTTATCTGAGCGCGACTCATACACATCTGATAGTTATTGTAGTTTGGAGGTCCATGTATTCAAAGTCTCCAAGGCTCAGCAGCATACATATTCAATACTTACCAAATTAGAGTTGTTTTATCAGCTTATTCTACCAATTGTAAATTATGGGTCAGAAATATGGGGCTTAAAGGGGCCTTTTCACAGATTTTGGCATTTTTTTAACTTATTCATTAAATGCTTTATATTGATAAATGTAAACATTGGATCATAAAAGCTCCAGTAAAAAATCAAGAAAAAAATTTAAAAAAGGAAAAGAACATTGCCCGGAGCAGGTTTCGAACCAGTGACCCCTGGAGTCCTGCCAGAGTCCTGAAGTAAAAACGCTTTAGCCTACTGAGCTATTCCGCCGAGTACACATTCTTGACGTATTTTATACCTTATATACGCAATGTTCGTAGTTTCACAAAATTTAACGACAAAAACAGAACTCTCCAAATTATTCAATCGTTTCGCGTTGCAACGCTTTATAATTTTTAGGTTTTAAAATCGTCAAAAGATGCATATAATGGCTATATTAGAGCATGGTTAATGTTCAGTATTATTGTTTCCTCACAAATATCATAACTAAAACGAAAACTTACGAATCTGAAACAACTTTTTTCAATTTTGTCAATTTACCAAAGCGTGAAAAGATCCCTTTAACCGAGTCAATGGCACTTGAACGAGTTAACCTAAATTTTTGCAAAAAAATACTTTTAGTGAAAAAACATATACAAAATAATTTTATATATGGGGAACTTGGAAGAACATCCTTGATAACTAAAAGAGCCATAAATGTAATACGGTATTGGTTGAAAATTATACAGGTAGAAAATCATAAGTATGTAAAGTGTATTTATAGCCACATGTGTGCGAATTTAATAAATAAACCAAATAAACATTCTTGGGCAAAATCTGTATGTAATCTGTTGCAGACCTTAGGCTTTCAATATGCATGGCTGAACCAAGGTGTAGGTGATGAAAAGTGTTTTTTATCTTTGGTAAAGTCTAGATTAAATGATACATTTATCCAAAATTGGATGTCACTTAATGATTCCTCAAGAGCAATAAGTTACATGAAGTTTTATAAAAATTTCAATTGCAACCTTACTTAAAAAATGTTAGCATAAATAAGTTTAGATCTGATCTTTTTAGATTAAAGGTTTCATCCTATAGATTAGAAATAGAATCAGGTAGATGGCACAAACCTGGAGCCATACCATTTTAAGATAGAAAATGTCCAAATATGATAAAATAGAAGACCAAATATGATAAAATTTATTGGATAAATGCAATCGGATAATACAAGTACCAACAGAAACTTAGCTATGTATGTACATAAAGCATTTAGTCACAGAACCCTGTATAAATATTATTATGATTAATTGTATATAATGCATTACCCAAACTTGACATCTCGCTCTCTACTCTAGTAGATTCGTCTTTGTTGTTTTTGATTTACCGTTATAGCATTGATTGTGAAATATAGTCTAAATGTTGCAATCCAAAAAATATGTCCTGGACCTTTTCATGTATTGATACCTGTACTTTACTTAACAAATTATGAAATTCGATATTGAAAAAACCATATTAAGTACGTGAAGTTGTAGTGCGCAGAGTTCGGAATGGACGGAGTTATTTTAACACAAAAGCACATGCGACCGCGAGATTACATGCACACTATGCATGCCAATAAAATGGACGCACGCAGTTCCGATTATCAAATCTTGGCGTAATCGTGCGAATGTTGTGAACATCAGGCATTGTAAAGTTTAAATAAAATAAATTTTGGTTATGTTGTTTCACTAATCTTACCGGAAGCAGCTTTGAAATGTTATGATATGTAAGTAAAAATCGATGAGCAGTGCAAGACTGCCGTATATAGTATTTAACTCAATATTGTGGTAATATATCCTGGCGTCAAGTGTTTGCAGTGGTCTACAACAATTAAAAACAGAACATGTGCTCTAAATATATTTAATTTATCTGATAAGAGTAAGACAAGCAGCTGTTCATTGGACACACGTGTTATTGTACCAGAAGTAGATGCGTGTAAAACATGGGGTTTATCTCAGAATACTCAAAATATAATTCATGTATATGTTCGAGTATATTGTTACATAAAGCACATGAAGCAGTTTTTTCCGTTTAGTTAAATAAACGAGTTACGTCATTAGTGCTGGGTCTCTTTTATATATAAGTGCCTTAATAAAAGGTAGTTCGATATGTTCAATATTTCCTGCTAGAGTACTTCAGATAGATACTCTGTCTTTCTGCTATAGTATTCATTTTTATTACGATTTAATGCATTTGAATATGCAATATTTAAATGAAATGAGACACATGCCTAAGACAAAATTAGTACGGGATGAATATATTGCGTTTTGCTCCTATGAACTTCTGCAACCACAATTAAAACTATAATTTGCAATTAAAATCAATGGTAACATTAAGCATACCTCCAGCATTCTTTCTTGCGGTGGAATTCATCCTATGTTTATCGTAAAATGCGATATATATTCCACAATCTCAATTCGTGAGGTATTGAACGCGTTATAACACACTGGCTGCGGTGTTGTACATCGTGCTTTACTCAAAGCAATGCACGAGTCTGGTTAACAGAACAATGCACGAGATATCGGGCTTTTTTTCTGGGTAATGTACGAACCAGTTGTTACCCGCCATGACTCGCTGCGTTTTCACAGCATATCACCGTAAATGAGTCATAAAAGGTTACTGGAAACTTGGAAAGATCGGCATCGTTCGGAATACTCCGTGTGATGGATTCGTCACGATCATTATTGTGTACCTGAATTACGAATATATAAGAGAATTCGCGAACGCATTTCCGGATTCTTCTAAATGTTTACATATGATACGTAAAACCGATATTTGTTATTCCTTGAAAAGCTGAAATCGGTCAGTAGCTGGCAATATATAAAATTCCAACGAACTGTAGGGGTAAAAATCGCCTCGCATTGCACCATGCAGTAATTGCAAACTCAGTAATGTTTTCATTTCCAGGTGTACGTTGTTGATATTAATGCACGTGCCTCAGATGCGAACCGTTGCGAGTGTATTTACACAACAGATGTGAGAATGTGCTAAAGTGTGCTGGATTATCCACTTTTTATACGATGGACTTCAGCGTCTGAAATGGTAAGGATAATAACAATAATAATAATGATGATGACGATGATGATGATACATGTACTACTAATAATAACAACAACAGCACAAAACACTAATTATATTAATAAGAAAATAAATAAATAATAGTATTAATACGTGGAAGTATTGAGTTTTAGAAGTAGCAGTAATAGTCGTAGTAGTCGTAGAAGTCGTCGTCGTCGTAAAAGTAGTAGTAGTAGTAGTAGTAGTAGTAGTAGTAGTAGTAGTAGTAGTAGTAGTAGTAGTAGTAGTAGTAGTAGTTAACTTGTTGTTGTAGTAGTAGTAGTAGTAGTAGTAGTAGTAGTAGTAGTAGTAGTAGTAGTAGTAGTAGTAGAAGAAGAAGAAGTAGTAGTAGTAGTAGTGGTAGTAGTAGTAGTAGTAGTAGTAGTAGAAGTAGTAGTAGTAGTAGTAGAAGTAGTAGTAGTAGTAGTAGTAGTAGTAGTAGTAGTAGTAGTAGTAGTAGTAGTAGTAGTAGTAGTAGTAGTAAGAGAAGTAGTAGTAGTAGTAGTAGTAGTAGTTAGTATTAGTAGTAGTAGTAGTAGTTATAATAATACTTATAGTAGTAGTAGTAGTAGTAGTCGTAGTAGTAGTAGTAGTAGTAGTAGTAGTAGTAGTAGTAGTAGTAGTAGTAGTAGTAGTGGTAGTAGTGGTCGAAGTAGTAGTAGTAGTAGTAGTAGTAGTAGTAGTAGTAGTAGTAGTAGTAGTAGTAGTAGTAGTAGTAATAATAATAGTAGTAATAGTTATTAGTAGTAGTAGTAGTAATAGTAGTAGTAGTAGTTGCAGTAGTAGTAGTAGTAGTAGTAATAGTAATAATAGTAGTAGTAGTAGAAGTAGTAGTAGTAGTAGTAGTAGTAGTAGTAGTAGTAGTTTTAGCAGCAGCAGCAGCAGCAGCAGTAGTAGTAGTAGAAGTATTAGTAGTTTTTAGTTGGTCGCGTTAGCGGCCGACTAAATTGACACACAATGTTTTGCAAATCAATATGTGCTTAGAAGCCTTATCTACGCTAAGAACCGTAACTCACTATGCTAGGAATGATAACCGCTGCCTGTCTGCACTACAGACGACGAATGCATCTGCTCTTCTACTCGGTGAGTGTATTTACCAGCTTGTTAGATGACATTGGCCAGTCTAGTGTTTATCATTGAAATCTGTACATATTGGCTGCTTTCAGGGAAAACGTGGTTTAATGCATAGCCTGTGCACACTGATTAGCCTGTGCTATGCGCACAAGCTAATCAAGGACGACAACAGCGAACAACTTTTTTATTAGTAGTTGTAGTTGTTGTTGTTGATGATCGTAGTGTTGGAAGTAGTAATAGTAGCATGGGTGATGTAAGTAGCAGTAGCCTTTGAAGAAAAGTAGTATTAGTACTTGAAGTTTGTTCCTGTTAGATTTATTTATCTAAAATACTCGTAATGTAGGTATTTGTTTTACCAAAGGCAAGATGCAAACCATATGTTGATATTCATTAGAATTAACGATCAGGAATGTTGTTGCAATTGTCTGCTATTTGAATACGTTCCAAGAAATATTAATACTTTGTTAATAGGTTTTAAGAAAGCGCTTCCAGCCTAGAGGTTTTAACCAGTATAGAATGAATTTGAACACAACATAACATAAAAGATGTAACTTCTGTGCGCTTTATTGTTTGTATTGTTTCTTCTGAGTCTTATAACGTTTTTGCCAAAGAAAATATGATGAGGCGAACCACCTAAAAACAGATCACTTTTTTCAAACCTTATAAAAAGTATTTAAATAATTTATATATAACGAACATGACGATTTCTCAACAAAATAAAGCCGATTAATAATCATATTATTTTGAAAACGCAAGCCTGCTACTCATTTATCAATACAACTGAATACGTTAATAGCATTTCTGATAAAGAATGTGTCCGGGCATTTCATTTGGCCTAATCCTATAATTTATAAATTGATGATATGTGTTTCCATTAATATCTAAAAGTGTAGATAGGTCAAAATTGTTTCCATTATTTTTATGATACACAGGTGTTATCCCTTCAATAAGGCTATACAATTTCACAAATCTAAAGGTGTACATGAACAGAAATAAAAATATTCGTTGTTATTCAAACGAAATATGTTGTTCATTTGCAATGCATAATACAAACTTTCTTACAGGATGCATTCAAAGCGTTGCGGAGAAAATTTGTCAACAGCAACGCTAGCAGTAGCAAAACTACCACCACCACCAGCAGCAGCAGTAGCAGTGTTCAAGTTATCAGCGAGAAAGTATCCCGTATTCACGTGCAAACTAAAAAGGACGTACAAACCCAAAATGACGTTAATACTGTTTCTGTTGGAGCAAAGCCAGCCGTGTATGAGAAACCTAACGTAGAACTGAAAACACAAAAAGAGAAGGTAAGATTTAATGTCAGTAATATGCTGTACAGTTTTCTTGGTACAGTATCATAATTATAAGCAATATGATAATGACACAATAAGTATTCTCCATTTTTGTTTTGATAACAATATTTAATGTTTTCCAGGTACCTATTGGTATATC